>NC_079164.1:77080614-77138114 GCF_947568905.1 Ostrea edulis | reverse complement strand
TACTTACGGCAAACTAACAACTCAATTTTATGACAAACGGGATGATTTTATCTTCATCGTCAACTTTCCATATTTATGTAGCAATGCTCCATTATCACCTGCATATGGTGTTTATATCTCTCAACTGATTTGATACGCAAGAGCTTGTTCTCCAGTATGATCAGTTTTTAAATCGAGGCAGGCTACTGACCAACAAGTTCATGGTGCAGGGATTTTAAAGTTTTGTTTGAAGTCACCATTTCGTAAATTCTATCGTCGATATAATGATCTAATTTGCCAATACAATACTCCATTTGCTTGATCAAGACTTAGGGCAAAGGACTGGTGTGACCGGTCGACAGGCGATGCTTACACCTCGTAGGCACCTGATCCCATTGTATGTACGGGATATAAGACGAAGGTGGTCAATTATGTCAGATATTGACCTGGATGAGTCGTGGAGCGCCTCTAATAAAACACTTCTATTGTTATAATACGATATTCGTCAGAACAGGTTTTTCTTTTCTTCCATGGGAAAACTATTCAAGCATTATTACTATTTTTAGTCGGTATTCTAAATCAGGCTTTGTTTGTGTAGGTTGAGTGAGGGTACGCAAAGGGTGTTCGGAATGAATCTTTTAATGAAACGTCATTTTGATGTTTAAAGTTCTTTTATCGGGCCCTAATGATATTGTATTGATACGTAGGCATAAAAACTGGTATAAATGCAGAAACGGTGTGTTTTTAACACTTTAGTCCAAGGTACATGAGTTTGCGATAAGTTTATATCGATTCCTGAACAAATTCTCTCCGATATATTCGCACTTTTACCAAATTGTTTGTTCTAAGCTTCTTTTACATATATGTAAGTGTTATATCATCTTTTGTAGTCCTAACTGTGGAAAATGCGACGCACAATACCTCAGGCCGAAAATCGCCCCTAAGGAAAATGTTTGGTACGATAGCATACCAGATCTGGCAAAGAAATTAACATTACTGCTGGGGATGTTACTGTGAATTTGAGACTTTCATAGGATGTAAATGATTCATTGTGCCATTGGTTGTAAAATATGCAATTCATGAAGGGTTGATTAAAGATTAATGGATTTTTTTTTTTTACAATCGTTACAACACATAGTTATGTCACATTAAATTCAAATACCTAAGGGTGTTTTTTTCTTTATTTATTTTTTGTCTTTATTTTCAATCCTCTATTACTGTTAATATTGAACTCGTCTAGATAATATTGGACTGTGTTTAGTACATTTTGAAAAATAAAGTACTATCAAGACAATGGACTTTCTTACAACAATGTTTTAAGTTCTGGGATCCGTGTTTGCCCACCTGTCTATTTTGAATAGATTATAAGAGTTATGAGATTGATCACTGTTCGTTATCTTCACCTTTCATTTAAACTGAGGCCATCTTAATCGTGGAATAGTCGTGGTGACCTAATCAGATCTTAATTAATTTTGACACAAGTCGTGGTGATCATTTTATCGTAAAAAAATTAATGTCGAAAAAAATTCCTACGATCAACACTAATGATTTCCAGTCGTTAAAATATCATCAGGTCGTATTGCATCGTAGCAAAGCACAACGTATCACATCTAAATGTGTTCCCAAATTTTGATCAACCTTTTACAAGATAGACACAACGCCATGTTGCAATATCCCACGATAGATATATTTCATGGATACAGTAATGCTGCAAATGCCACGTTGTCATTAAGCTCAACTTCCGCCATTCTCGGTGGTTTGGGGTTGCATTGTTCACTCAAGATTTTTGAAAAATGATTAAGTCAATCATAACCAGTCCATTTTAATAGTTCGTGGGCCGAGTTCGTTTAGAATACATACCTCCTCCGTTTCTCATACAGAGATAGGGAAATCTCCAGATATTACCAAGCCCCACGCTGTAACCAAACAAGGACAGAAGGTATTCTATTTTCCGATTCCATACCGGTCGGTCCTGGGGACTTGATGTTTCCGATTCTGATTCTAATAATGTAGACGGGGCATCTTTTATATCCATGGAGATAGATTTGTCGTCCGACATCTTGTTTAGCCTAATACATAAATGAAAAATAATTATATATCTTTAATAAGATAAATATAAATAAATATATAAAGATATGCAAATAGAATTCGTCTATATGGCGTGTAAAACGTTGAAATATATTTGAAAATCTTGTGATGTATATTCAATATTTTGTGATGTATGTTCAATATCTTGTGATGCAGATTCAATATCTTGTGATTTATATATTCAATATCTTATCACGTGGGCACCCGGGTTAGAATAGGTCCTCGTTACCCCTTGCTTGCCGTAAGAGGCGACAAAATGGAGCGATCCTTCGGATGAGACCATAAAAACCGATATCCCGTCTCACAGCAAGTGTGGTACAATAAAGATCCCTCCCTGCTGAATGACCATAAGAGCCGAGCATAGGTCTAAATTTTGTAGTCTTTCGCCGGCAATGGTAACTTCTCAATATGAGTGAAAGATTCTCGAGAGGGACGTTAAACAATACCCAATCAATGAATTAATATTTTACATGTATATTCAACAATCTGGTAATGTATATTCTATATTTTGTGATATATGTCTTGGCACACTGATTTTGACTACGGATAACTCAGATTACCTGATCAAGATCTAATAGAGCTTACGGCGGGTGTGACCAGTCGTCAGAAGATGCTTACTCCTCCTGATCCCACCTCTGGTATTTTCAGGGTTCCAGAAGGCCCACCAAACACCAGAGTCACTTCGCTGCCACCAATTTGTAACTTGTAGTGGTCACCCAGCCAAGTGCTGATAACGCTCGCCGTTGCTTAAATTGCGTGATAAAGAGAGAGACTTTGCCACATCACTAGAGAAGCCATCTCACTAGCAAGGCAGTACAAGTTCCCTCTTATACTGTTCGCTACAGTATGTTCAATATTTTGTATGTATCCCCTGGGGATCCGGGTTAGAATAGGTCCTCATTACCCCTTGCTTGTTGCAAGAGACGACTAAATGGAGCGGTCCTTCGGATGAGACCGCAAAATCCGAGGCTTTGTGTCACAGCAGATCATGTGAAACGATAAAGATCCCTCCCTGCTCAATGGTCATAAGCTCCGAGCACAGGCCTAAATTTTGTAGCCCTTCACTGGCAGCGGTGACGTCTCCAGACATTAAACAATACACAAGCAATCAATATCTTGTGATGTATATTCAATATATCTTGTGATGTATGATCAATATCTTGTGTGTATCTCATGGGGATCAGGGTTAGAATATGTCCTCAGTACCCCTTGCCTGACGTAAGAGGCAAAAACCGAAGCCCCGTATCACAGCAGATGTGGTACGATAAAGATCCCTCCCTGCTCAATGGCCATAAACGCCGAGCATAGGTCTAAATTTTGCAGCCCTTCACCAGCAATGGTGAAATATCCATACGAGTGAAATATTCTCGAGAGTGACGTTAAACAATATACAATCAATATCCTGTGATGTTTATTCGATAACCGCCGCGGTGGTCTAGAGGTAGAGTGTTCGTTCTGCATGCGGAAGGTCGGGGTTCGAATCCCGGCCGCAACAAACCTATGTGTTAAAACAGGTAGTGACAGTTCCATCGCTAAACACTCGGCATCAGGTGAATTTCACGGGTCCTCGGATGTCCCATGTCACAATAGGTGTTGCACGATAAAGAACCCTCACTGTTCAATGGCCGCAAGCGCCGAGCATATGCTTAAATTTGAAACCCTTCACCGGTCTTGGTGACGTCTCCATATGATTGAAAAATTTTCGAGAGGGACGTTAGATAAGATACATCTTTCAATCAATCTATAATCTTGTGATGCATATTCTATATCTTATGATGTATACATATATTCGATAATCTTGTGATGTATGTTCAATACCATGTGATGTACATTCGACAATCAGATATGTTTTAAAACATGGATAATTTAGTATTCTGTGGAAATGAAATTATAATGTAGTTAAGCTTCATAAAAGATAAAAAGGCAAAACGAGACAACATAGATCAAAGAGAAACATTTATTCATGGTTCGAATTCCCTCTATTGTTTACATATAGGTTATTGTGCAATACACCTGTATCCTTGGCCCAGATTCTTAAAACAACGAACGGATTGGGAAGATATTTGTGATATGTTATAGTGGAATATATCCCGAAGTGAAAATTTCCACTGTCGCAAAATTCTAAATCTCAGTGCCACGGGCCATGTTCTCAAAATAGGGAGATTTTAAATCATCGAGGGTGAACATTTGATCGAAGGGGGGGGGGGGATTTGACGGGATGAATTATTTATTTTCAGCATGGCTTAGATAATTTATTCCCAGGTACGTCAAGGCCAGATTAATTATTCATTTTACACAACGGATTTGTCACCAACTTTATCAAGCATTTGAAAATTGGTAGGAAAATGTGGATCATGAATAAGATTCATGCATTGTGTTGTATGATTATTAGTAGACTCTACGACTACATTGGAAGCAAACCAAAACTTAGGATGGGGAGTCAGGGGTGGGTGGGTGGGTTACATGTATTTTATTACTGTCTAAAATAATAAGAATTTCCAAATTCTGCCCCCCCCCCCCCCCCAATCAAAAGGTTGGAAGAGGAAAAGGAGTTAACTTAGCAACTCTTCAGAGTTGATACAACCAAGTAGCAACAACCACGCTCGCTAGGTGGCGCGTCATGTTCCATTTTTATTTCTACAGGAAAAGTGGGACGAGGTTCCACCCTATTTTTTACGGGCTAGTATGGATAAACCTAGAGCCTACGAATGATGCGAAGTTGATCGTTCGGATCTAAAATAGCTATATTTAGCGTATCTCACGTGATTAGGCATATTCCAGAAAATCCCTTTGAGATTGAAGCGATTAAGCAGAGCGAGTATATGTAAACATTTACTTAACGGTGAAATACGCAACAAAGAGTGACATATTAATACATTTTATGCATGAATAAATTATACTGAGGTCAAACATGGACGATAATTGCCCGTGTTCATATAGTATTTGATTGATTTAGATATCCAAGGAAAGATAACTCCCATTATTAACGTACTCACAACGTGCCGGTGGTATACAATAATACAATGTTTATACATTTCTGAATGATGAGTGAGTCTTTATTTTCATCAGAATCTTTTCCATCATACTCGCAGACCAGGTCCCCATTCCCCTACCAGTGTCAATCTGTGACTGATAGCAGTGCGGTATTTAATTTGATATAGTCTAGAGGAAATTCGAAATATGGTAGTTACATTTCTTCCTCACTGAATTAGCTGGATTTTTAACGTTTAAAGAAAAGTGGGGTATGGACTGGGGGGTTAAAAATGCTATTTGCCAAATTTTCAACAATATTAATTACAAGGCAAGGCAAAAGGGGTCATAAGCTACAGATGATGCAATTTTCACTTGCAAGTTGCACTGCCACAAGTTACACTTAATAAGTGACTTACTTACAGATAAATAAAGTAACTTACAAATATTTTATTTATTTATTTATCTATCATTTCATTTCATTTTTTTTTTTTTAAATCATGGTTTGTACTTGTAGAGTCATCGCAATAAAGGGACATTAATTATTAGTGTTACAAAAAAATCTGATCATGCAGTTTTTAAATTTCTGAATTTTGAAAAAATAAAAATAAATAAATAATACATTCTGATACCACTCAGCCCTCCGACTGGCCAGATAGTTCTGCTTCTGTCAGTTCTGATGCAACTAGCTCAGCCCCCAGACTGGCCAGAGAGTCCACTGTTTCGGTAAATTCTGATAATGGTGCAACTCAGCCCCCCCCCCCCCCCCCCCCCCCCCCCGACAGTTCTACCAGAAGTTCTCGGAAAAGACTTACTGTTGTTTAATAAATCAGTTTCCCTATTAATTGTACTTTTGCTCCTGTTCATCAGTTCATTAGGCTATAGCCCAATCTGATTAAATTTAAGATCGTTGATCCGCTCCGTATTCCTCTTCCTTTCCTGTATCTGTGAAGTCCAGAGGTGAGATATATTCTTTCCAAAACAACTAAGAATGTTCATGGAACAATTTAGTATTAATTGTTTTCCTTTTCTGTTGTATGCCTTATTTCAAGAAATAACTTTCAGGTCACTTTTTAATGTGAAATGGAACATTTTCAATTTTTGACAACCTGACGGTAGGGGTGTTTAAGGCCCTATACCTCATTTTCTGTAAGGAAGTGGAGTAAAAGGAATCCAGAATTGGATTCAGCATACTCAAAATTGGTAATTACACCTGCTTTTTATTGTTTTGGGTTATGGTGTTTCAAGAAATAAAGTTGGGTCACTTTTTGATGCGAAATGAAACATTTTCCGTTTTTCGCAACCTGACGGTAGGGGCGTTTGAGACACTATATCTCATTTTCTATAAGAAATTGGAGTAAAAGGAATCCAGATTTGAAATCAGCATACTCAAAATTGGTAATTACACCTGATTTTTATTGATTTGGGTAATTTTTAAAAAATGGGTGGTGGTTGCTAAACCAAGTACAACTTAGATTGTGTCAACCCCGAGCTTTCTTTTTAGAATTAACGTTATATGTAACCCCTTTTGTTTTTACTCTTACGTAAGTGTCCACCATGCGAATGGGTGTGTATGTGGTTCGGTACTTCTTCCGGCTCTGAATCACCCAACACTCGTAAAACTCCGGATATTCGTTCTGTTTTTCATGATTAAATCATGATAACTATTCGTTTTATATTCTTAAATGGATAAAATGCATTCAAAAGACTTTACATGTCAAACATCAATTTACTCAGACTCAGCGTCTGTCGGAGAGTTTAATCGGTTTTCTATATAGTATTTACCCTCCCATGGGGTTTTTCCAAAAAGAAATATGGATTTGGCATTGGGTCAAATGCTGCCTGACGTGTTTCATACCGATTGTTAGACCGTTCTTGGCACACTGATTTTGACTGTGGATAACTCCGTTTACCTGAACAGGATATATGGCTCACTGCGGGTGTGACCGGTCGACAGGGGATGCTTACTCCTCCTAGGCACCTGATCCCACCTCTTGTATGTCCAGGGGTCCGTGTTTGCCCGACTATCTATTTTGTATTGCTTGTAGAAGTTATGAGATTGATCACTGTTCGTTATCTTCACCTTTCATGAATAAGAGTTATAGATCTTTAATGCTCATTTGATATTGAACATTTTAAAACCAAATAAAAGCTCTGCTTACGCGAGATTCATTTTAATATGCGTAGGACAACTTTTCAAGGAGGAGGATGGGCGATGGAGTAGAGGGAGGAGGGTCAACTGCCAATATTAGATATTTTGACTAATAAATAAATAAATAAATTGGAATGCTAAAATTCATTTTTAAAAATCTTGATTTCCTGTATTTTGTCATTCTATTTGTACTTAATACATTAAGGGATTTACGAAATGAATATTTAATTGCAATAGTACTTTCTATTGCTCCTTTGCATAATGATCATCAAAATTAATTTCGATTAATACCACGTTTGGGAGCGATTATATTTACCTAAATTGCAACCTCTCCGCCTCTTTTGCATATTCCTGTTCCTCTTGCAAATAACTTAAGAGGTTGTTGTTTTTTTTTAATATAGAGTATTGTTCTGCCCCAAACGCTAAAAAAATTTGTGAACTCATGTCTTTTTGGATCAAAGTTTAACGTTAAATTTGATTGGGGTCAACTTTTAACGTTAAGAAATGATCCTTGGGGTCGTTTTTAACGAGGTCACCATTTAATGATACTTCGGCCACTGATCTGGTTAGACACACGATTATCAAAACCGGTATCTACATTTTTCCTCCATAGTTATGTTAGTTTTCTTCATGTAAAATAAATACTAAGAATATAATCATTCAAGCAGAAAAATATGGTATGCTGGTAAACCTGTAGATTGATTAAAAACAGAATAAATTGTTACGGGGGTGTCATCCGTTAATATTCTTCATATAACATTCAATTCCATTTTAATTTAATTTAAAAAAAATTTGGTCCGGTTATTTTCCTTTTTTGTAAACCTTGGAAACTGCCAGCGAGGATTTGTTCCAGATATCCTCAACTTACTGTGTATATATATATATATGATCGTCTTGAGTTCCTATACGAGTGGATAGCCGACAATCTAATTAAAATTAGATGTTAGATCCGCTCACATACTCGCTACGTTTGTGTAGCGAGTATGTGATCGGATCTAACATCTAATTTTAATTAGAATGGGTAGCCGAGGGCTTCTTACCTTCCAAATCATCTTGGAGGAAAATTGTGAGATCCATAGCTAATATAAAACACAAAGATCTTAGGCGTTGTCGTACGGTGAATGACATAGATTTCTCAAGATTTCTCGCAATCTTCAGTGAGAACGATCCGTCTTCCTTCTGGAGAACTCCTAAGAACTGTTATGAGATCCGCTTGTGCAAGTTCATATGCAAACTTCTCTCTGATTGTCCGCGAGACTTCATGGATATCTGTCGCCTCTGTGGCGCAACATTTAGTTACCTTTTTGCTAATGTTGTCCGTTCTTGCGTGATCACTTTCGGTATCCGTAACAACTGGTGGAGTGACATAGTCAATAGTTTCTGCACCGAACTATATGCTGAACTATGTGCTCTCACCCCCGAGGGAGATTTTTATATTATCCTGTTAAGTCGCTCTCAGGTTGCTGTTCTCTTTAGAAAGTATGAACTTTTACGAGATGTTTCTGCTAATTACTACCGCGTCAAGCATTAACATATGCCCCCCCCCCCCCCAACTAATTGCCAGCTCATATCTTGTGTCCTTCTTATTGAATGTATGGACTCTCTACTTAGTTATAGATTCCTTTTTCTTTATTTAGTTTTAATCCTGTATACTTTTGTTTATAATTTATTCACATGCAATAATCTCATGTAATGAGGCAATAAAGAATGAATGAATGAATTTGAATAGACAAAAAATGAGAGTCCTCCTAATGATAGATACAGGTAAAAACAAATTGACTGGAAAACATACCCACATCTTGATAAGGAATACAAGATATCAAATCATTCATCCAGCCATAAAACACGAATGCAGTTAAATTTACTGGAAGCAAAAGTGGTGCATAATTTAAATATGACAACAAATGAACGGGGTTTTATTTTTTGTTCGGTAAAAGTATTAGAAAAACCCCAGCGATTGTTTTGCAAATAATTATTTGATTAGTTAGAAAACATATTCAGTTGAATTTAAAAAACCACACACATAAAAAGTGCACCGCCTGCCTAACGTCTAGACTGTGCACAACGTAAATGAAAGGAACTTTACAGTAACCTCAAAACTCTGATCTTACAATAAAGATGGCGATCACTTACATTTGATGAGTTTGATTAAAATATGTGGTCTCTTTTAAATAATATATTGTGACCTATATTTTGGTTAATTTGGATATTGAATTTTTAAATTCAAATCTCGTATTTTGAATGTCGAATGAACCTTCTGGACTTTCTTTATAAATACAGAAAGCACAACTTGAAAGCATCCTCGATTTTCGGAAGAAGATTTTCTATAGTAGGGAAAGAGACAACTCGACCCGGATACACTACACTTGGTCTTTCCGTTTCATTGTTTGTTCTCTCCTCCTCTACCTTTTAACGACATCCTTTTCAACTACTAGTGGGTATGTTAATATGTTTTAAAGTAAAACGATGTTCTGTTTCATATTACAGGATGTAAACAGTGGCTCGTTTGAGGGAGAGGAACGCACGACAAAACAATCGTCACCAAACACACAATCTATTCCAGATATAGAAAATGTAAAACACTTTAAAAATGGAGGGTATTTCGGAAATAACCAGAACGCATACATTTTGGGTTTTACACCAAGTTGGATATAATGAAAATGTTTCTTAGTTGTTGTTGTCTGTCTGGTGCCGCCACCGAGTTGTATGCTCATACTAGCTCTATAACTGCCCACAAGGAGAGTGCTCTCCGAAAAATATGCGATAGCTCTATTTGTTATATTCGTCAAACATTACATTTTATCTTGAGTCACCAGGAGGAAATATCTGTTTCATGACCAGTAACTTTGCATGGTTACTGGACCCGTGAACTAGTTAGTTTTAAATATATCAAGCTGTGAACACTGCATGTCTGTGTTTTATCCCTTTCAGTTAATACTAGTATCTACAATGCATATATATATGTACAATTTAAACATGTTTTCCCCATGTAAGTTTTGTAGCAATAGTATTGCAACTTTTAATTGCGATAAAAAATGCTTTTCTTAATGAAATGTCAGTGCCTACGTTTATCAGGCTACCTTGTGAACCATTTATGAACATTTTTTTAGCAAATAAGGCTGCATTAAGTGAATCTATATATTGTTATTTTATGCGATGCATATATGTTATTCATCTTACCTTAAGTTTGTATTGAATTATTCTTCCTCCTTATTTAATCTAAAATTCAAGTCTTGAATTAATTGACGATGTTGTTATTGCTATAGAATGCAGGATAATGATTAAATACATTCATTCACTTAAACGGAGTGCGCATGCTTTCTTTGGTGCATACGTATGTATAAGCGCACATTCGACATAAAACGGCGTGGGATTTAGCGAGGGATGAAAATGACTAAAATTAAATCAGTTTAGCGTACAAAATATAGAAAGCACTCGCAGATTCAGACTTTTCTCTATGGGAGTTGGGAAGTTCCACCCCATGGAATTTTTTCCCAGTGGTTCAATCTATATTTTAAAGGACAAACACGTAGTATTTTACAACTGAAGCTGTATAAAAATAGGCGAAGTTATGCATTTTTCACCAATGTCGGAAGATGGGTGGGGGTTCATACCTTACCCTCTCTGTATCTACGATGTTTTGGACTGAAGTGTGCCTATTACGCAGTGTCATAAGACTTTGATTAGGTGACCACGATTTGATATACTGCGATGAAATTGATACATTTCTTACGTCTACCTCGGTAGATCGTTATAAAGGTGTCGGGGATATTTATCCCTCCGTAATCGGAGATTCAGGGGCCCGGCATGTAGTTTTTGGTTTGTCCGTCTTTATGTTTATCTGTTTGAACCTTGCCCGTATCTTTTGAAGGAGTGGTGATAGGGCTTTCATATTTCACCTGGCAAGACCTTTCTTTTGGTATCAAATTCATTTATCTTATGACCTTCACCTTGGAGTTTGACCTACTTTTGATAAACTTTAACCTAGGCCATAATTTTTGAAAGGTTAGTGATGAAGGTTTCATATGTGTATTCCTTATGACAAGACCTTTCTTTAGGTAGCAAATTCTTTTCCTCATGACCTTGAAGTTTGACCTACATTTGTAAAACTGTAAATTCAGTCCTATCGTTTAAATGGTTAGTAATAAGGCTTTCATATTTCATATGTGTATATCTTTTGACAAGACCTTTCTTTTCGTACCATAATTTTTACCTCTTTACCTCATGACCTTGACTAGGAGTTTGTCCCGTGAGGATCCGCGTTAGAATAGGTCCTCAGTACCCCTTGCTTGTCGTAATAGGCGACTAAATGGGACGGTCCTGCGGATGAGACCACAAACCCGAGGCCCAAAAATTAATTAATAACTCCCACATTAAATAATGAGGTAAAATTTTGTAACTTACTAGCAATTCTCAAATTTGACAATATTCTAAACATGTTCTTAAACTCTTTATGTGATGATTTTTATATTATTTTTGTTGTTGTTGTAATTAATGTACGAAAAGATAATTATTTACTTCCTATCAAAGCTGAATACATTTATAACATCTGTTACCTTTCTTTGGGTTTTTTGTCTGGTTTGACTTTATGGGTCGTATTAATGTCATTGTTAATTGACATTTTATATACGGTTGAGTATTTGATATGAACACAAGTCATCTTATCACCGGCTCAGTTAAATCAATATAAATTGAAATGTATTTAGTGTGGATATCATCCGTTACCTTTAGTAGTTTTTAAGTATTGCTCCTTATTTATTCAAAATTATTAAATCAATATTGATTAGATTAAACTATATCAAGTGGAAATTGATATAGTTTTTTTTTTCTACTTTGAACCATTAATATTGTTAAGTGAGGATGGAGCAACAGACCCTGAAGCGTACTACTACACCTTCAAAGCGTTTCGTTTCGTTCCTTGCAAACTCTTCAGTGTTCCGTGCAAACTGTTCACTGTTCCGTGCAAACCCTTCAGTGTTCCGTGCAAACTCTTCAGCGTTCCGTGCAAACCGTTCACCGTCCCATGCAAACCGTTCACCGTTCCGTGCAAACCGTTCAGCGTTCCGTACAAACTCTTCAGCGTTCCGTGCAAACCGTTCCGTGCAAACCGTTCAGCGTTCCGTGCAAACCGTTTTGTGCAAGAATCGTTCCGTACATGATCAAGCCACGCAAATATAAACGCGCATACCGTTCAAACTACATTTTGTATGTCCTTAGAATCTTACAGACCGTACAAAACGTGCAATTCATTTCTAGGGCAGCTGGGCATTGTTGGGAATTCGAGGAACTATTTCAAATTTTCTCTAAGACGGACTTTCAACAGTGAAAATTATTTTAAAACCGCTAGGCAGAGTTAAATCCAAGATATTCGTAGCCCTCGAATCAAATTTTAACCCTCTAGGAAGTGCAGAGACATGATATCTGCCCTTGGTAGTTTTTTGTTGGTGTTTGATGTTATTGTTTTTTTTTTTGGGGGGGGGGGGTGTTTGTTTTGGGGTTTGGTTTTTTTTTGTAAGTTTTTATTTCCATACTAGATGAAACCCCGCGCAAGTGCGGGAAATCACAATTAGATAATACTGTAAATGTATTACATTTGGCTGTGTATTCTATTTAGCGCCTTTGGCGGAACGCAGCTTCCGCTAAATCAAGTACATCGCTAAATGCCATCCGTAAATCAAGATGTTTAAAGTAATTCAGGAATGCGCTAAATCAAATCTACACTAACTTGTTGAAAAAACGATTTCCGCCAAATATCGTACACGCCAAATATAATACGTTTACAGTATTACATAGAAGAAGGACTTTAAAATGCGTATTTGAATTGTTGCGCAATGTTTAACTATGTATAACTATTATTTAAATAGTAAGTGCTATCTATCTATCTATCTATCTATCAAAAAACCAATATATATATATATATATATATATATATATATATATATATATATATATATATTGGTGGACTCTTCAAAGATTAAGTTGTTATTAACCTCCAGTATGACACTACATGATGTAAAATCATGAACTTTCAGGTGAGCTCAGTTGCACTTAAAGGCCTATATGACCCTTTCATGTATCTATTTGACATCATTGTTCTCTGCTCGTCTAGCAGTTTTGTTTTATTCCAGCCCACTTTAGTCAATTATTAGAGAGGTCTGAAAAGTGGCACCACCCCTGGGAGGCCCCAAGTTGTACCGCTACAACCCTAAACTGAGAGTGGAAAATAATTCTAGGAGTCCCCTTTCTTGCCTGCATAATCTTTTAACGAACTCGTTATAGATTAAAGTTTGATTAACTTCCATCATGACCCAAATGCCCTTAAAGTGCTATGTGACCCTTTTTAGGTTTTTATATGTTTCATTTCACTGTTCTCTAGTCGTTTTATCAGTTTTGCTTTACTGTAATACCCTTTTGTCAATTAATAGAGAGGTCTGAAAAGTGGCCCCGCCCTAAGGTGGCCCCAGGTGGTACCCTACAGCCCCAAACTGAGGGTGGAAAATGATAGCTCTAGGGGACCCCTTTCTTACCTGCATAATCTTTTAGCGGACTCTTTAAACAATTTGTTATTAGCCTCCACTATGACACTCCACAATGTAAAATCATGAACTTTCAGGTAAGCTAAATAACCCTAAAGGGCGATGTGACCCATTTTTAGGGTTCTATGGGTTTGATTGCATTGTTCTTTACCAGTTATGTTTTATTACATCACCTACAAGTCAATTAGCAGAGAGGTCTGAAAAGTGGCCCCACTCCCAAAAGTACCCCTACAGCCCAAACTGAGGGTGGAAAATGATAGTTCTAGGGATCCCCTTTCTTACCTGCATAATTATTTGGCGGACTCTTCAAAGATTAAGTTGTTATTAACCATGAACTTTCAGGTGAGCTTAGTCGCCCTTAAAGGCCTATATGACCCCTTTTAATGGTTGTGTATGTTTACCACCATTGTTCTCTAGTCGTTTATCAGTTTGTTTTATTCCAACATCCTTTAGTCAATTATTAGAGAGGTCTGAAAAGTTGTCCCACCCTTGGGAGGCTCCAGGTGGTACCCTACAGCCCCAAACTGATAGAAAATGATAGCTCTAGTAACCCCCTTTCTTACCTGTATGATCTTTTATCGGACTCTTCAAAGATTAAACTTTTATTAGCCTTCATTATGACCCTACATGATGTAAAATTAGGAACTTTCATGTAAGGTAAAGATAACGAACAGTGATCAATCTCACAACTCCTATAAGCAATACAAAATAGATAGTTGGGCAAACACGGACCCCTGGACATACCAGAGGTGGGATCAGGTGCCTAGGAGGAGTAAGCATCCCCTGTTGACCGGTCACACCCGCAGTGAGCCCTATATCTTGATCAGGTAAACGGAGTTATCCGTAGTCAAAATCAGTGTGCCAAGAACGGCTTAACAATCGGTATGAAACACGTCAGACAGCATTTGACCCAATGCGAGGTTGTATTGACGAACTAGATCGTTATAACGACCATACAATTTGAGAAATGCTGACTTCAATCGAGACTGTAGAAACCCCTGTACCATCAACTTGTTTGTCAGTAGCCTACCTCGATTTAAAAACTGACTATACGCATAACAAGCTCTTGCATATCGAATCAGTTGAGATATGTAAACACCGTATGCAGGTGATAATGGAATATTGCTACATAAATATGGGAAGTTGACGATGGAGAAGCTGAAATCATCCCGTTTGTCATACAGTTGAGTTGCCAGTTTGCCGTTAATGTCTACTTTCAATGAAATATCTAAGTATGAAGCCGAAGTGGACGACTCTGTGGGGCCCTTTATTTCGAGCTCACAGGGATATATCAAATCGACATATGAATAAAAGCTATTATTGTTAATAGACAAAATGTCATCGATATATCTAAATGTCGAATTGAAGGCCACAGCGAGAGATTTTTTCTTCTCGCTTAGACGTTTTTGAATAAATTATGCTTCATATGAATATAGAAACAGGTCAGCTAACAAAGGAGCACAATTCGTGCCCATGGGAATTCCAACAGACTGTTGGAAGACCTGATCACTAAAGACTTCAATTGTGAGCTCAATTGTACTTTATGCCCCATGTGACCTTTTTAAGCGTTCTATATGTTTGACTTTGTTGTTTTCTACCCGTCTATCAGCTTTCTATTCTTTCATTACCAAATATTCAATTCTGATTTACTATGTGTTACTTTTTAGTATTCCGTCTGAGTAATCGCAGTACTTTGATGAACTTTCTTATTACCTGCTAGCTTATATGGCCTTATTGGCTGCTGGTTAGTGGCTGCTAGCTTCAGTCAATACGGAAAGAGATCATTATGTGACATAAGGATAATTTGATTTGGAGCTCTAAGTGACTTCCTAATAATCAAGTTTTATTTACTATATATATCAATAAATATAAATAACTGATACACGCAATTATTCAAACATTGTTCTTAAATTCATTTGAATTAAAGATATCGTTCATTCAATTCATGTACGCAACGATTCAAACGTGCATTAAAATGTCCTTTCTCTGTGTAATATTATTTAATTGTGATTTCCGCGCTTGCGCGGGGTTTTATTTGGGATATTTATATATATAGACATTTAGTGCTGTGGACATTTCTCAAAAGGGGCTTAAAATGGGAGTAACCCCAACCTAGGGTAGAACAAAGTACAACCTATATGGTTTGATGCAGAATTTTGTGGAGATTATGGAAATGATGGTTGTAGTCTGATAGAATGTGTTTGACTATGTATAACTATTATTATTGAATTTGGAATTTCTATCACAAATTCACACTATTTTTGTGAATAAATCAGTACTATATTTTGTATAATTATTGCTGACTTTATGCAGGAAATCAAACAAAAATGGTTTTAAGCCACGTAGCTTAACCCAATGAATCGTATCATGTCTTTTATATGACAATACTGTGCAGGGTTTTTGGAGAATGAAAGAAATATGGACTTAAATTGTCAAAAACGTCTTCATTTTTAGTTCCGAGTACCCTCATTTGGTGCGTCTGACAGACCCATTCACCATAGAAGTTGCACATACTACACATCATCTTTTGTCTCAATAACTCGTCTCTCTAATGGTATATAGTTTGCATGTGTGGTATAATCCATTAGGCTATAAGACTGCAAAATGTATTTTTGCAAATTTGCGAAATCGTTAAAATTTTGTGCATTTGTATAAAATGGCAAATATATCGAAGATAAAGTGATTAATCATACAGAACAATGATAATTTATCATAAATAAGCTGTATTAGATTCTAGATGAATTGTTTGAGTACTGTTCTATAAAAAATATCTACTAAGTCATTAGGTGCCTTCGCTTATAAGTGACATGAAATTAAGAAGTTGATGGATTTTCATTTCAATGTTATTTTGATATGCTAAAAGTCACACCTCAGAAAACCATTCACGAGTTGAAGTCAATTAGCAACAATTCTAGAATTGCTGACATTAGTCTTTTTAATAGCAATGATTCAGTATAATCAAATATCCCAGTATAATTATATGAATTCCTCAACAACTTCAGTTATGCTAAGACAAAGTACATTGTACATCTGGGTAATCAGTAATTATACCCCCCGCAACAAGTTGTGGGGGGTATACTGGAATCGGGTTGTCCGTCTGTCTGTCCGTCCGTCTGTAGACGCAATGGTTTCTGGGCTCTAAAGCATTATCCTTTCCACCTACCGTCACCATATCATACATATGGACTACCCATGGGATGAAGATGTTCCCTATCGATTTTGGGGTCAAAAGTTCAAAGGTCAAGTGCACTGGACATCGAAGTAGCAATATGGTTTCCGGGCTCTAAAGCGTTATCCTTTCCACCTACAGTCACCATATCATATATATGGACTACCCATGGGATGAAGATGTTCCCTATCGATTTTGGGGTCAAAAGGTCAAGCGCACTGGACATTGAAGTAGCAATATGGTTTCCGGGCTCTAAAGCGTTATCCTTTCCACCTACAGTCACCATATCATACATATGGACTACCCATGGGATGAAGATGTTCCCTATCGATTTGGGGGTCAAAAGGTCAAACACACTGGACATCGAAGTAGCAATATGGTTTCCATTTAAATTCTTTAACGGCTTTTTTTCATCGCATGGAGATGCTGTGTTCCTAGTTTATACTTATTAACAACATCCTTTGGGAGATTGGGGTAAGCGGAGGTATTCTTAGTGAGCATTGCTCACAGTACATCTTGTTGTTAATGCTTGTGACATGAAAATATGCTGAATGATTCTTAAAACCACAAGTAAATCTAAATCCCTAACACTGTTGAAGTACCATATCTACTTTGTCATGAATGTGACGTGAAATAACATCACTTATAACTGTCTCTAATGTTTTCATTTCTGCTACATAAATAGAAGCAAACTTGTACTGATTTCTACCTGCAGCGTAAAACCATGGTACAGCTTTGGAGGTGGCCTGTAGGTGCTGTTCAAAGTTCCCTCTCGATCAGCACGTAACATGTGGAGCATAATATCTCTTCCTGCTAGAAAATTATCCCAGTAGGCAAATGTTTCGGATTGTGTTCTTCCGCCTTCACGGAACTCTTATATGATTGTCGTAAGTGCAGGCATGTCTTCATCCTCAAAAACTTTTGCGAGAAAACTTGCGCCTTTTCAACATCACTCATTGATATGACATTCTGAAAGCCATGGATCTTCTCTTTAACCACTGCTGTAGAAATGTTTCGACTCTGTGCAGCTAGCCATGATTTCATTGCTTGAAACAAAAGTCTGTATAGGGCCTCATGGACCAACTTGATACCACGCACTCCCTGAGCATACTGCTTGCCTTGCAACATCTGATTTGCTGTGGTTTCGGAGTACACATTGGAATCCACTAGAAGAGAGTGAAGTCCACCATCACCATACAGTGTACCAAGGCAAGCTAAAAAGGCCATCGTCATATGCATGCCACCTATGCGCATTTTAATTTTTACCATCGAGTTCAGGAAGATGTGCCCAAATTAGTTGCTGTACTTTGCTTTATATTGCCCTATCAGCTGTAACCAAGATATGCTGCTGACCTAGTTGGTTAGCCAGTTTCACTAATCTCAACAGCATAGTGTATATTGTGTCCAGATCTGACGGAGGTGCATTCAGAAATGACAAATACCCCATTATAGCCAAAGGCAAATCAACATTTGATACTAAAGAGTTGAACCCAGTCCGTGAAGGACATTCCTGATGAACATCATTGTTGTGCCACTGACGACTAATAAGCCACAGGTAGTCTCTCTTCATTGCATCCTTCTTCATAATACCCTCGATCTCTACAAATGAAGAATCAATAATCGTTGTCGGCTCGGGTCGCTTTGCTGGCTTGGTGTACCTAAAATGAATAACAATCAACATGCAGGCATGTACCACTGTAACCACTGCATTAGCTAAATCTAAGAAGATTACACTATGAAAGGTAGAGATAACGATCAGTGATCAATCTCATAGCTCTTATAAGCAATACAAAACAGAGAGTTGGGCATACACGGACCCTTGGCTATACCAGAGGTGGGATCAGGTGCCTAGGATGAGTAAGCATCCCCTATCGACCGGTCACATCCGCCGTTAGCCCTATATCTTGATCAGGTAAACGAAGTTATCAGGATACATAGTGAAACTGTTCTGAATATTGAATTTTAAGTATGAAAGGTGAAGTTAACGAACACCATGTAATTTACTCTAAGGTTTCTTTGCGCATTTTGCTTTGGTATGTGCAGATTTGGTATCAGAGGTTTTGTTGAAGTGGGGGTGCTGAAGGCTATACATTGTGCTAAATTATATAAGGCATCATCACTGCCACACTAATGTTGAATGCGTATACCAAGTCCTAGGGTTGCTGGTGTGCGAATGTTCTTACACTGATCTATGATGTCATGGCAGATGGATACAGTGCTAATGTTGCTTTTCAGTGATGACTCTATGCTGCATGATGACTTATTCTTATAAGAATTGTCATTGACCATCCAGGAAATTAAGTCATACAGTACATTGGGAACAAATTTCGCACATTTATTCTTTGAAATATCTGTACTTGGAAGATAGTGTTCCCTTGTTTCAAGAATGTCTGCCATACTATGTCTCAGTATGATTGCAGCTTTGTAGAGAACTATCTTTTCTTCATCATGAAGAATGCAAATGGGACTATATTTGTAGGATGTCATCCTGTAACTCTGGGGCTTTGCTTAGAGCTGTCCCTACAGTCACATCACTCGAACAAACAGTGTCTGACTTCCCAATACGGTCAATGTATATTAGCTTGTCTTCAAAGTGATTGATTAGGCGTTTCCTGAGTCCCCAGGAGTAGACACTGTCTGATCTTTCCGATTCTTTGAAGTATCTTTCATACTGGCTCTTTAGGCTTGGAAAAACGTGACCGTTTTCTTACTAGACAGCACTGTACTCGTGATATGTTGCAAGAGCTCTTTAAAAGCTAAATCTTCCGACTTTGAAGTGGTAGAACCTCTTTGAGCAGAATTAACATTCCGTTAAAAAAAATGTAATGAATATAGCGATGATGCATCATTAGCAAAGAGATCAGGATGTGCAACCATTCTTTGGTAAACGACATCATCTTCTCTAGCCGATGCGGCTCTCAACACCTCTAGTGGCATGTATAGAGCCTGTGACCACATGTGGGAGTTTTTCACCTCGTTTCGGAGGATGAGCCACAAATGAAACACTGGCTACGGATGTCAAACTCTAGTGACGATGATAGTTGGCCCCTGGTGAGACTGGCAGGAAGATCACTTGTGTTTGAAGAGGAGCTACTAGCTCCTTTCGTGGCTGATTCTGATGCCTTTGCTGCATATTTTAGGTTCGATTTACTAGTATATGTGTCCCTACAAGCCTTATAAAAAGATACAGGATAATCTCTGCCCAGAATTTGGTCTTTTATGGGTAAAGGTCTCTTGGCGACATTATCTCACAGGTGTGAATTAGGGACAGTAGGCCACTTTCTGATGCATTTTTCACAACTTGGCCTTTCAATTGTTTTAGACATATGATACATTGCGATGAGCAGTGTTTCTTAGGTGGAGGTTCTCCGAGCTCCATGACTATCACACTTTAAAGTCCATCAGCCCAGTCTGCTTGTTATTTACTACTTCTACAGACCACACAACAAACATGCAAACATATAAGATAGAGTGGTGTGCAAACATTTGTGACAACGCTGAGCATTCTGTCACTGGAGCACATTATAAAACCTCTCAAGATTACTGTATCACAGCAGAACAACTTAGAATATTAGTTAATCCTGCCTTGGGTTGTAAATTCCATGATGTAAAAGGAACCCCAGTAGACATCATTTGTCTTCATATTGCATAGTGGTTACAAATCTGTGAAAAGTGTACACCCTATTCAATTGAATAACACGGGAGGCATGGTTTTTAGCGCTTCACATACAATTGCATATGCATTTGTAAGACAGCTACAAATACATCAATATGAACATATATTAAAAATCCACGAACATGAAAAGTTAGACCAGCTAAACTGTAAAATGGTCAGCCTAAATTTTTGATTTAAAACTCTTACTTATACAGTGCCACAAGGTACCATGTAACACAGAACCCCCTGAGTATTGTATGTAACTCGCATGTCCTAATGTGTGCTAATTCATATTGTTGTGCATTTAATAATTAACCACTTTTGTTTTGATATAATTATCATAGAATAACCTTTGTACCATTTTATACAAATTCACAAACTTTTAAACAATTTTTAAAGAGTGTGTGTGTGTGGGGGGGGGGGGGGGTAACATGTTGCAGTCTTACAGCCTAATGGGTTATACCACACATGCAAACTATATACCATTAGACAGAAGAGTTCTTGAGACAAATGTTGATGTGTAGTATGTGCACCTTTTATGGTGAATGGGTCTGTCAGACGCACAAAATGGGGTACTCGGAACTAAAAATGAAGACATTTTTGACAATTTGAGTCCAAAAATCATTCATTATCCAAATACCCTACACAGTATTGTCATATAAAAGGCATGATACAATTGGCTGGGTTGGGCTATGTGGTTTAGAACCATTTTTGTTTGATTTCCTGCATAAAGTCAGCCATAATTGGACAAAATACACTTACTGATTTTTTCACAAAAATAGTGTGACTTTGTGACAGAAATTCCAAATTTAGGCCAAGTCAAACACATTCTATCAGACTAAAACCATCATTTCCATAATCTACACAAAATTCTGCATTAAACCATATAGGTTGTACTTTGTTCTACCCTAGGTTGGGTTACTCTCATTATTAAGCCCCTTTTGAGAAATGTCCACAGCACTAAATGTCTATATATATGTAAGACTCCAAAGTGTGATGGTCACGCTAAAGTGCGATGGTCTGCTCCAAAGTGCGATGGTTTGTTAACGTTACGGACGCTAAAGTGCGATAGTCACGCCGATGGTGCGGGGTTCAGTAACGTTTGTGATGTCACAACATTGTGACGTCATTCTAAACGTCTCTCAAAATGAAACGTCAGTTTGCCCCAACGAGGCAGTCGTAACTAGTAAACTGGTACCCTTTTGACCTCGCTTCTGTCATGTTTGTATGTAGCACCAATCAGCGGGGAACCAGTTTATCGTAACTACTTGGCTATTTCCGTAATACCGTGTCTGCAACAGCAAGGTATGGCACGCCAAATTCACAAAAATGAGCTAAACATAGTTTCACAGTTGATAAACTAGGTTTATCGACTGTAAACTATAGTTTACGAACTGTAAACTATAGTTAACGATTCGTTAACTATAGTTTTCATCCGTAAAACTATATTTAACGGTTGTAAACTATAGTTTACAAATGCTAATCCAAGTTTATCTGTCTTTAAATAAACGTTAACAATAGATTTTGCTGATAAATACAGATTCACATTTGTAAACTATAATTTACATTCGTACTTTAAACCGTAGTTTACAATCGCGAAACCGTATTTATCAGATAAACTATGTTTTGCAATCGCTAATGATTGTTTTCATTGTTAATTATAGTTTACGCTTGTGAAACATAGATTATCTGTTAACTATGGTTTACAGATGTGAAATATAGATTAACGTCGTTAACTATAGTTTACGGTCCGTAGACTATAGTTCACAGTCGATAAACCTAGTTTATCGACTGTGAAACTATGTTTAGCTCATTTTTGTGAATTTGTCGTGCCATATCACATGGTTCACACACTGTTCAGGATTGTGAGAATGGCAAAGTACATTTGTTGTCGAACTATATCTACTTCGCCCAACATTCTTTAATTCATGATCATTTATTACTTGTGATGTATACGTAATAAATTTCTGAGGTTAGATATAATGCAAAACATTTTAAGTATACAATTTCGCGTTGGAAAATTTTGTGCTTGATAACACGACAACAAAATGGTATTGAAAAAATCAGTATATGCACCCAGGGGTGCATGAGCCGAGTTGCATGGGATACATTGTAAAGCCAGGAATGACGTGGTATATTTATAATTGTGAAGAACTAATTTCAGTTTTAAACTTTTCGAGTTACTCTTCAGAAACTATATTTGTCTGAAGTTTTCAATCTATATTCGGTCACTGTGACCTTGACCTTTGTTCTCCAAAATCAATAGGGGCCTTGTTTTGCTGGTATCCAACAATATATCCAAGTTTCATTTGATTCAAATTAAAAAAATTCGAGTTATCCTCCGGAAACCAAAATCCTTTTGGAATTTTAAATCTATTTTCGGTCACTGTGACCTTGACCTTTGACCTATTTTCTCCAAAGTCAATAGGGGTCTTCCTTACTTGGTACATAACAATATCTTCAAGTATCATTTGATTCGGATTTAAACTTTTGGAGTTATCATCCGGAAACCAAATTTTTCATTCTATATGCGGTCACTGTGACCTTGACCTTTGTTCTCCAAAATCAATAGGGGTCTTCCTTACCTGGTACCCAACAATATATCAAAGTTTCATTTGATTTGGATTTCAACTTTCGGAGTTATCATCCGGAAACCAAATTTTCCTGAAATTTTCGGTCACTGTGACCTTGACCTTTAACCATTTTTCTCCCAAATCAATAGGGGTCTTCCTTACCTGGTACCCAACAATATATCAAAGTTTCATTTGATTAGATTGTAAACTTTTCGAGTTATCATCCGGAAACCAATTGTTGACGCCCGCCCGCCCGCATCACCAAACCAATAGCCGAGTTCAACTTCGTTGCAACTCGGCTAAAAAGTTCTGATTTTTTTGCACTGATATTTTGGTGAAACAACACACGGTTGGTACAACCTGTACCAAACACTGTCGTTTACAAAGCAATGGACTTCGGCGTGTCACTCCATCGCACTTTGGAGCATTAGTATGTGCCGTCGGATTTTGTCGTGTCACACCATCGCACTATGGCGCATGTCTCACACCATCGCACTTTGGCGTGTCGGACTATCGCACTTTGGAGCATGAGTGTGGACCATCGTACTTTGGCGTGTCACACCATCGGAGTTTGGCGCAGACCATCGCACTTTGGATTCCCATCACACTTTGGTCCTACATTTTTAAATATCCCAAATAAAACTCCCTTGCAAGCGCGGAAAATCACAATCAAATATTACACAGAGGAAGGACATTTTAATGCACGTTTAAATTGTTGCGTACATGAATTGAATGAACGATATCTAATTTTAATGAATTTAAGAACAATTTTTGAATAATTGCGTGTATTAGTTATGTTATATTTATTGATATATATAGTAAATAAAACTTGATTATTAGGAAGTCACTTGGAGCTCCAAATTAAATTTTCCTTATGTCACATAATGATCTCTTTCCGTATTGAAAATTAGACACTAGGCTGAAGCTAGCAGCCACTAACCAGCAGCCAATAAGGCCAAAGAAGCTAGCAGCGAATAAGAAAGTTCATCAAAGTACTGCGATTACTCAGACGGAATACTAAAAAGTAACACATAATAAATCAGAATTGATAATTTTTCAAACAATTAATTAACAAATTTTTAATTACCAAGTTTCATACTTGAAGGCAATTCAGCTCACCTGAAAGTTTCTGACGTTACATCACATAGAGGATAATGAATGTTGATAACAAATTAACCTTTAAAGAGTCCACAAAAGGAGTATGCAGGCAAAAAAGTGGACCCCTAGGACTATCGTTTTCCGCCCTCAGTTTGGGGCTGTAAGGGTACCACCTGGGGTCACCAAACGGTGGGACCACTTTTCAGACCTCTCTAATAAATGACCATAGGGTGTTGGAATAAAAACAAAACTGATACAATGAAGTCAAATATATAGAACCTTTCAAAGAAGTCACTTAGGCCTTTAAGGCCAATTACGCTCATCTGAAAGTTCCAAATTTCACATCATGTAGGGTCTCGTTGAGGGCTAATGACAACTGCATCTTTGAAGAGTCCACAAAAAGAGTATGCAAGCAAGGAAGGGGACCCCTAGGACTATCATTTTCCATCCTCAGTTTGGGGCTGTAGGGATGCCACCTAGGGCCTCCCAAAGGTGGTACCCCTTTTCAGACCTCCCTTATAATTGAATATTGGGTGATGAAACAATAGAAAGCTGATAGAAGGTAGAAAACAACAAAGTCAAACATATACAGCGCTTCAAACGGTCACATGGGGCATAAAGTACCATTGAGCTCACATGAAAGTTTCTAATTTTACATCATGTAGGGTCATAATGAAGGCTAATAAAAGTTTAATCTTTGAAGAGTCTGTTAAAATATCATACAGGTAAGAAAGGGGACCCCTAGAGCTACCATTTTCCACCCTCAGTTTGAGCTGTAGGGGTACTTTTGGGAGTGGGGTACCACCTGGGGACTCCAAAGGGTGGGACAACTTTTCAGACCTCTCTAATAATTAACTAAAGGATGTTGGAATAAAATAAACTGATAAACGACTAGAGAACAATGATGTTAAACATACACAACACTTGAAAGGGGTCACATAGGCCTTTAAGGGCAATTAAGCTCACCTGAAAGTTAATAGTTAATAACAACTTAATCTTTGAAGAGTCCGCCAAATAATTATGCAGGTAAGAAAGGGGATCCCTAGAGCTATCATTTCCCACCCTCAGTTTGGGCTGTAGGGGTACTTTTGGGAGTGGGGCCACTTTTCAGACCTCTCTGCTAATTGACTTGTAGGTGATGTATTAAAACATAAGTGGTAAAGAACTAAAGAACAATGCAATCAAACCCATAGAACCTTTAAAATGGGTCACTTAGCCCTTTAGGGTTATTTACCTCACCTGAAAGTTCATGATTTTACATTTTGGAGTGCCATAATGGAGGCTGATAACAACTTGTTGTTTAAAGAGTCCGCTAAAAGATTATGCAGGTAAGAAAGGGAACTCCTAGAGCTATCATTTTCCACCCTCAATTTGGAACTGTAGGGGTACCACCTGGGGCCTCCCAAGGGTGGGCCCACTTATCAGACTTTTCTAATAATTGACTTTGAGGTGATGGAAGAAAACAAAACTGATAAACAACTAGACAATAATTAAATCAAACATATAGAACCCAAACAAGAGGCCCATGGGAGACATCGCTCACCTGAGTCACCTTGGCCCATATCTGAAGACTTTCCATATATATTTTCATGTAAAACCTTAGTCCCTATTATGGCCCCAACCTACCCCTGGAGGCCATGCTTTTTACAAACTTGAATCTGCACTATGTCAGGAAGCTTTCATGTAAATTTCAGCTCTTCTGGCTCAGTGGTTCTTTAGAAGATGAATTTTAAATGACCACACACTATTTTTGTGATTATCCCCCTTAGAAAGGGACATGGCCCTTCATTTGAACAAACTTGAAAGCCCTTTACCATATGCTTTGTGCCAAGTTTGGTTCTGGAGAAGAAATTGAAAATGTGAAAAGTTTACGACACCGACACTGACGACAGACAACGGACAAATTTTGATCGGAAGAGCTCACTTAAGCCTTCAGCTCAGGTAAGCTAAAAAGGGTCAAATGGGCGTTCAAGGGCAATTAAGCTCAAATGAAAGTTCATGATTTTACATGAACTTGATGTAGGGTCATAATGGAGGTCAATAACAACTTAATATTTGAAGCTAAGAGTCTGTGAAAAGAGTATGAAGGGAAGTAAAGGGACCCCTAGAGTAACATATTCCGCCCTCAGTTTGGAGCAGTTGTGGTCGCACCATGTGCTTCCCGAGTCTCGGTCCATTTTCAGACCTCTTTAATCATTGCATGACTGTCGTGTACATTATCGGTGCCCAACTCCAGGCCATGTACGTATATCTATGGGTGATTGCAGTTGTTGTTTCTGTGCAGTGTGTTGGTCTGCCGCTATTTTTTTTTTTTTTTTTTTCAATTTAGTTAATGTTTTTCAATTTGAATTAAATTGAGGTTTAGTACTTATTTTTAGATAGATAGAATCCATTATTTAGACATTTTTTAAATCACAATTAAGTAGCTTTGTATATTTTTTGTGTACAAATGTAATGGATTTGTCTATGGATTAGGTGTTCTCTGGGATGGGCTTGTGTCCCTCCCAGGATACCCCCAGCGATTGCGCGGCATAACACCGCATCCCCAAATTTACACATGAATTGGTTGGTAGGCAATGTAGGCTGTAGTTTAGACAACCCACGGAGTGGGAGTGCCCATGGCGGTATGAAAGGCCCTAAGATAGAGTTGTTTTCTCAGGGAACATTCATGGGTGGCGATTTTTTTCACTCCGTCCTCGCCTTCTTGTTTGAGGGAGGAGTTGGAAGATTATGGGGTACCAATGGTAGGGGTGAGGTTTACTGGTCTCAAGAGATTGACAGTTCAGATTTTAGATGAAAATCCATATTGTAGGTGCTACTCCCCGGAGAACTTTTTTAGTTTTGCTTGACAGTCGAAGGTTACACATCCATTTCAGGAAATCTCCCAGAATTTCTAATCCCCATCACTGCATCCCTTCACTCCAGTGCCAGGGGTCAGCCTAACCCCCTCACCGATAAGTTGATGACGAGACCCCAGGTCAGTTTAGTCAGGGTTTGTATCAGGGGTTCTAGTCAGTGCCAGCATATCCCTACACCCAGACCGTATCCCCCAGTTACCCTATTGTTGGAGCCGGGGATTACCCCTTCCCCCGGAACTCAGCAGGTCCCGTAGTTCCTCCATTGTCCCGATCTCCTCACATGGTCCTCTGGCCCTTTATCATGCAGTACAGATTCGCTAAACCTACTCATTCCATTTCCTTGACTCTGTGTCTGGGAGAGTGCCCAGTACGCCTTGGTATCCCCCATGGTTGGTGGCTATGCGAGCATCATTGTCATGACCGTCCCCTATCAGCAGCAGGGACCTTCTACTCACAGCCTGGCACCACTGTTTGTAGGGGGAGAGGGGGTAGAGTATCGAACGTTAAGCCCCAGTTAGGTAAACCAGAATCATATACGCCATTCTCTGGGCATTCCGCCCGGGGGCTAGCCCCAGTGCCCCCCCCCCCCCCCCCCCCCCCCCCCAGTACTCTTGTACAGGGGAACACACGATTGGCACGGGTAGAAACATGCCTAGGTACACGGATCTGTGGTATGATGGGAATTCTATTTGGAAATCCTTCTTGCACAAGACTGTTCGGCTAGCTTGCAGTCAACAATGAACAGAGATGGAGCATCACAACCAATTCTACTTCTCATTAGATGACACTTCCAACGACTATATTACATCATGTTGTTGGAGATGGATGATACTCTCTCACTGGCTTAGATTTTGAGTCGTTTCGAGAAGTGCTTCGTACCGTCAGTGCACACACGAGATGAATTTCCAGTCAGTTTCTCAGAATGTGGGAGAATCACTGCACCAGTGGGCGGACAGGATCCTCAGCTTAGCAATACATGCTATCCCATCTCTGCCTGCACATATCATTGTTAGGCTGTGTTTTGTAGTCGAGGTTTGCACGCCCTGGATGTTGGACCCAAGACTGTGGCAGAAGATGTGGACAAGATGCAATACTACCAACATTCCCGCTAAACCAAGTCAATTTAAGCCCATGAAGGAAATAAGGATGGTGGTCCAGAAGGAGGTCGAGCAACCAGTGGAACCCTAGCATTGAAAAAGGATTTAAGGGACCAATGTCTAAGAATTGAGGAACTGGAGAAGGAAATGCGGGGGCACACTCCTTCCCCCTAGATGCAACTCTCATCACAGCAGGGGCATGAACAGAAACACTTGGTTGCTTTCAAGTGTGGGGTCTTGGGTATCTGGAGCTCAACTGAAAGGATGCACCCCGAAGGCAAGAGGCAACAGTGAAGCCTAGGGAGAATTCCGAGGCCCACCAATGGACATTTGAGCATCGAGGGCATGGAGCGGCGATCTATCCACCATTGGCTAAAGAGGGGTCTATCCACGGGGATGTATGGATACTGACACAGAAGTGTTCCCCAGCAAAGGCCCACAATATTGGTATTGGACACTGGCAAAGCAGAGGAACGCTCACTGGATGAGTCACTGGGAAAAGGGACAAACATACTCTCTCTCTCGTGCGTGTCATTTAAAGAGGACATAAGAGGTTCCGAGTCAATTGTTCCTTAGAGTTCTCAAGGCATGTCATGTGCTTTTACTAATTGCACCTTGAATATCTAAAAAAAAAAAAATTTAATATCCCTGTGCAAAAACCAGTAATGAGGGTAAAATTGCTGCATAAACCCCAAATCATTTTTTCCCCATTTTAATATAATTTATTGTACACATTCAATTTAAAAAAATATAACATAAAATATAAAAATGATAATCTGAAAATTGAAATACTGTAAACCAGGCCAGCTTTTTGTGGGGATCACAAGAACCTCATTCTCGTGAATATTTCGCAAACCAGTCCTTTAATATCTCTCGTATTTGCTCGAGATTATCTCGGCCATGAAAATTAGTCACTGTGAACTAGTTTAACACTGGTAAATTTGTCACTGTGAACTAGTTTAACACTGGTAAATTAGTCACTGTGAACTAGTTTAACACTGGTAAATTAGTCACCGTGAACTAGTTTAACACTGGTAAATTTGTCACTGTGAACTAGTTTAACACTGGTAAATTTGAAATAAAATCACAAATAAAAGTTGGTTTACAGTATTATTTAAATTTTTGATATTTTTTTTTAATAAAACATATATCAAATGCTGATTTAACTATATAAATATACATATTCTCCTTCTATAGAAATGCTACACAAATACACGAATGTTTTAATCATGATCATATCCTGCCATAAATAAATACCGCACATTGCTGATACATACAGCTAATAGAATAACTATACTAAGTATCATACACATATTGTAACGACGACAACCTTTTTAACTCGGAATCATCTACACTGTATGTTAATACATAATTCTCTCACATACTTGCATAGAAGTTAAAATCTGCACGGTTTAATACATTCATACATAGCTGCATATCAGGAAAAAAAACATACAAAATGTCTCTCATCATATCAGTCAGTAAAACTCCTGCAGCATAATGTTTGTGTGCTTATAAACACACAGACAAAGTTTCACAATTTCAGATGTCTTTCTAGCCATTTTTAAACATACTGTCTAGTTTCCATCCATTCCGTACATAAATTCATATACCTACAGTCTCACACTGGCTACAGTCTCGCACTACTTGTCCTAAAGTACATCATGACATTTTCTCCCGTTTCCATGGCTTCTCCACTATAGTTGTCACCAGCTGGTTCTGAAATATGAAGATCTTGATCCTGTCGAACACATACAAGAAAATAAGGAGGACGGACACATACTGCACCCAGCCCCACTTAATCATGTACCAAAAACCTGGGTAATATCTGGCAGGAGTCAAGGTCATTGCATTATAAATAGTATCAATTACTGAATAAATGGCTAGTTTTTTTGTATAATGAAAACAATGGGGTACATTGTGAACCTATATAGGTTTTTATCTAAATTTGAAAGTTACTTGCATGTAAAATGATTATATTGAGAATTATAAACAATGAAAGACCAAAAGTGTATTACTAACAAATATTAGTAAATATCAATAAATTTATAAATCATTTGGAAAATGAATGTATGATAGTTTGAATCAGTAATCTAGCTTAGCAGTGGAAATGACTTTTAGCCATCCAAATGAAGTTGACCGTTATTCCGTACCAATCACAAAAATTAATGTTTGCCATAAACCAAATTTTAAATAAATGCATGTGTCAGTTTCATCCTGTATATTACTTTGAACATAAACAATCAAAACATGTACGTTATAAGATTGTGGTGATGCATGTGCTCGTTCTAACCGTTGCTCTATCAACATAATATTTTCTAATGATGTTATGTTAGAAGATTTTAAAACCATTTTTATAAAACTTTGAAATCCTGTTTTGTATAAGGTATTTGGTTTAGTGAAGGATACAGAATCATCTGTTCTGTGTAAGTGATGTTGCTGTTGATAATGAATGGCTGTCCCGCTCCTCGCCCACTTTTCCACACAGTGTATGGCGCATTCAATTGTGTTGTAACTGTTCAGTTAAAAAATCAAGAAATCAGAATTAATGATGGAATCATAAATGATATTTGACAACCCTCAAAAGGTCTGTGGGTTGTTTTTTTTTATTTAGTTATTTTTGACCTTCTTATATACCCTTCCAATTCTCAATAGAAATGCTGCACACAGTTCATTTTCAAGAAAAAAATCACCCTGGCATGGTTCAAACTTGCATACAAAATGCATTAATGTAAGCACGTGGAGAAGCAATTTGAATTATAATGAATCTACATGAGGATGTTTTCATTTGACATATTGTAGTCTTGCTGTTTCAGAAAAGGTTTTCCAGTCCCTGTTCATGGCCTCATTCTAAGTCTATGGACTACCATTTGAATAAACTTGAGACGAATGAGTATATATTACATGTATATGATGATCCTTCTGTCCAAGTTTTGCTATTCTAGATCAAGTGGTTTAAGAGAAGAAGATTTTTAACTAAGCCCAGCTCACTTTCACAATTTCCAAATCATTTCCTCTTGAAAGTAGACAGGGTCCTATATCTTAATAAACTTGAAAGCCCTTTACTTAAAAACATGTTGTACCAAGTTTGATTGATATTGGCTAAGTGTTTCAGGAAAAGAAGAACTTTTAAAATGTAACATCCAATTTTTCATGGTTCTCATTATCTCCCCTTTGTAAAGAGTGTGGCCCTTCAGCTTAACAAACTTGAATCCCCTTTATGCTAAGGTAATTTGTGTCAAGTTTCATTAAAATTGGCTTGGTGGTTTTTGAAAAGAAATGTCAAGTTTCATTGAAACTGGCCCAATGGTTTTTGAGAAGATTTTTAAACTGTAACATCCATTTTTTCACAATCATATCCTCTTTTGAAGATATTGTGGCTCTTCAGTTAAAAACAAACTTGAATCTCCTTCACTCGAGGATACTTTGTGTTCCCTTGGGATAATACTGGCCAAGTAATTCTAGAGAAGAAGATTTTTAGAATGTAACATCTAATTTTTCATAATTATCATTTATCTCTCTTTAAAGAGGGTACGGTCCTTATTTGTACAAAATTGAATCCCCATCACACAAGGATGTTGTGTGCCAAATTTGGTTAAATTGGCTGATTGATAAAAGTTTCTGAGAATTTAACTATGAGAAAAATTAATGACACCTACAGCAGACAAATTTTGAAAAGAAAAGCTCACTTGAGCATTCAGTAATAATCAAACTGTATTTGAAATATAAATCTTCATAGGATAAAATATGCTAATTTTTATATCAATTTGTTTAAGAGATGCTTCCTTGGACGAATTTATCAATGTATAAACTAGCATTTTCAACTTCCTTTTCTTTTGGTCTTGTCTTGGGGCATATCCAATCAATATGTAATAAAGAGATTTGCTGTCTTTTCATTAAAGTGTATTAGAGTAAAATTATAATCATTAAAATTTATAAAAACTAGAAATATGTCCATTGAACATGAATGCCCCTATGTGGTTTTTCAGAAACTACCCAAACATAATCTGAATACATGTATGTGAATTTAAAGTCATTTCGAATACCAAAGAAAAAACATTGGGCATAGCTATTATGTCACCATCAAGTGGTATTTGTGTATGAAGTTATCTTCAAACAGGCTAGTCAGAAACCAAGCTGATCATAAAACACAGCCTTGAGAGGTCAAGGTCACATGGAAGGTCAGGATCAAAATATTCATGCATAGTTGTCATTTCTCAACAAAAGATATTTATGTATGAAGTTTGATGTATTTATCATCAATAATTTAATCACAAAAGAGTCAAGTCCATGTGAGGTCAGAGTTATCACATTATGGAAGATCAAGTTAAGAAATCTTTGACGGAAATGACACAGTTGTCATGTCTGCACAACGATGTGTCTCTGTATGAAGTTGGACATCCTTAAAAAGTTAGTCAGAAATGAGCTAAATGCAAACATGAAAATCAAGGTCACACAGTAGGTCAAGGTAAAGAATACTAATTCAGTGAATTGATCCTAGCTGTCATGCTATCACCAAGATGTATCTGTGTAATTAAGGTATCATCAACAGTTTATTCAGAAAAAAGCTAAACCCAAAAAAGGACACACAGAAGAAGCATCACAATAAGGTTTATTTTAAAAATCATGCTTACCATTTCTCTCTGTATACTTTTTAAAGATGTTTGCCAAATCATAGGTCTCTGCATAAACACTTGTAGTATCAATAATAGAACCCTGAAATAGAATTTTCTCCCTGTTTGTTATAGTATAATTAGGAATCTATATTTTTTTTTTATTAATATGCTAGAATACTGTATTCATCCTATTGAGTGTTTAGAAAATAGGAAAAGGGGTGGTGGTTATTTAGTATTTTGTGTTGAAATATTTTCAGTGAAATTTTGACTTTAGCAATGTTTAAATGAATGTCAAATTTTAATTGAGTTTTTCTTATACACTTGTGCTTTTCTTTATAATATGATCCACTCAGCTCGTATTTATAATTTCAAACTGTCAAAACAACGAGGTAAATACACAATGATAATAGTAAGATAAGTTGTACTGTATTTAAAGGGGAGCTCTTAATTTTTGAGAGCTGAAAACTCCTGGGGGCACTTAATGGGATAGGGGCACAAATGCCACTGGATATCACCAAATCCTCCATTCAATGGAGATTATTATAAGCATAATTTAATATCACAAATAATGGCATTCAGAGCATTTTGATAACTTACACTGTATCTTGTGTCTAAGCCTCTGTGTCTGAGAGGCTGTTTCTGTTTCAAATTTAGTTCTCCATAAACATCAAGTCTTGCTCCAGCTTTTGGTGATTCATAGTTTACATATGCCAAGGATTCCATTCCAAATGAAGAAAATCTCTTTAAAAAGCAACAAATAAGTTTGTAAGTTTTTGATATGCAAAGATATGTTCATTGCAGAATTTCTTTCATGACCAATTTTTTGCTTGTTTGGTTTGGGTTTTTTTTTTGTACTTACATGCAGAGTATATTCAAAAAAGAGAAGAAGTTTCACACCAACTACTTTTTCTGAGTCAACAAAAGGCATTTCTAGTTTAAATTCTAGTCCATCTGCTTTTCCATCACCATTTTCATCTGGCTCTCTTGACTAAAATAATTTAATGATGAAACCTTTTACATAATTCTTCATATTCACATAGGTTATGCATTCAAACTCCACCTGAATTCAGCTTTTCCTAATTTTTTAACTAATTTACAAAATTTGCTAACACTATATTGACTGCTGATTACTAATCTATTTTATATTTCTTTCTAGTTGATTTTCATTAAGAACTGACACAAATCATTTCTTGATTTATGTTATTTCCCAATAACTAACTATTGGTCACATTTCATACCTGAATAAGTGGTATTCTAATATTCTGTTGCTGAAGCTGGTTGTATCTTTGATATGTACTGTACGTGATGAATCTACCCTCCTGTTCCAGTTCGAATATTACAAGTAATTGCTTCTTGAAATGAACAGTAGGAACTTCTCTGTAGTATTCTTCTTTCTTCCAAAATCCTTTAGAAAATGAAGATAATGTAGTAAATGTATACATATATAAGAATAAAACTGTTTTTAATTGCAAAACATTAGACTCTATATTTCACACATGCTGGGTCTGGTTTATAGGCCTACATACTCATATCACAAGAAGTGACTTTAATTAAGCTGAATGGATTGAATCAACACTGTAAAAGGGAGAAAATGCAATGGACCAGAGAAGAAATCGAACCCAGGCCCTCTGGAATCTCTAGTCAGGTGTTCTACCAACTGAGCTATCTGACCACCAGCGATTGAACTCGTCTCAAAGCCACAGCACAATGCCACAACTCAGTATGGTTGATTGTGACTGTACGTATATCAACACTCAAATTAAGCATGATTTAACAAATTGTGATATGATCCAAGCAAGCTCTACTGACTCACTGAAGCATGTAGATAAAGGAAATACTTATGCTCATTGATCATGAATACTGTATTTTTGTTTATCAAGCATGCCTGAGTCAGAAATTACTCTTGCTATCACTTTCAGCGATGACTGAAATAACATCTCTATATATATACACGTGTTGTAAAAAATAAAATGATGAATGTATAACAATTCAAACTCTTTTTAAATTGTTGATGTTGTATATCTTATAAATGCAGACTAGATTTAGCAGTTAAATACTTCACAATGTATCAAAATCTCAGTTACTCAGTGCGATATCTACCGACATCATGTTCATGCACGTCTTATTCAATGTATAAAAATACGTAAATTTTAATTTCCTTAAAATATATCTCACCATAACTTCTGTAAACAACAAAGAGAGGGGGTATGAATACAAGAAATAAGATACAAATTGTCAAAAGCGTAGCCTTTGTACATATATGAGTTTTATAGCGCCTGAGTTCAGGATGAGCAAATACTTCGTATACCGCCATATTTAAACAAAGCAGTAGCGCAGCAAATTAATTGTTAATTGGCTCAGGAGACAATTCGGACTCAATTCACAATAAAATCCCATGATTTGTTTTTTATTCAGTGACGTATAATAGCTATGGTTTATTATTTTTCTCAAATGACTGAATTCTACTGTGCTTGGAATATAAAGTATTGTACACTCTAGAATTAAATGAGAGTGTTTGTTACCGTCACGAATATATAATGTACAAATACATGAATATCGAACGCTCACGGATTTTACGTAATATTTACAATCTAGCGGGAGAAACGAAATTATAAGATATCGAATTGTGCGGTATTCAGAAATTGTAAGACACAAAATGGAGGAAGATACACCGAGGACAGTTATCCAAGGGTTAATTAATGCTGCTGACACCAATGAGACAGATCGTCCAGTAAGAAAACGTAAACGTTTGACGAGAACACCAGATATGGACAGCAGACTAAGTCGATCACTTCCTTCCACAGAAATTAGACTTTACCAACAGGATGAAGCTAGTCCACAGTATATTGTGTTCTTACTACCGTGTCATTATGTCTCCCCTCTTCCAGGGAGAGACATTGTTTTTGTGCTTTCTGTCCGTCCGCCTGTCTGTCACAAAATCTTGTGAAAGCTTCTAGCTTCTCCTACATGTCCTATGCTATATGTTTAAGGCTTATAGGACAGACCTAATACAATGCTTTATTGCCTTTTGTAGATATGCATATTGTTGGAATGGGAGGATCCAATTATTTTCCTCAAAGTTATAGTGGATATAAGAGGATGGAGGATGTAAACTAGCTTGTGAACACTTCTCCTATATGGCTTTATATCAGGGTTGGGCAGTTAAAACCGCCCCGGTTTCCCCAATTCAACAGTCATATACATTATTTATTTAATATTATGACTTACAAGTATATATATTATAATGTTATGAATTACAGTATTTACCATAATGGCCACTTAAACATGTTAAACATTTAAAATAACCAATAACACAGACTATATAATGACCAAATAATTTTCAATCAACCAGTATTGACCACCGGCCTGGTCATTACTCATATTGACCACTTTTTTTGCCAACCCTGCTTTATATCTGATAGACCTGAAACTTTGTACATTGCTTTTATTGCCATTTGTAGAAGTGCATATTGTCGAGACAGAATGATCCAATTTCTTTCCTAAAAGTTAATGTGGATCTAAGAGGGGTGGAGGATGTAAAATAGGTTTGAACGATTTTCCATTATGGCTTATCCGGTAGACTTGTAACTTTTTACAGTAGGATTCAATTGTTTTCCTTAAAGTTATAGTGGATCTGAGGGGTGAAGGGCATAAAATAGTTGGTGAACACTTCTCTTATGGCTTATCAGAGTTCATAATGTCTATGTTCCTGCTCATGCTTTCTCCTCCATACCATGCAGTACATTAAGGGGAGGAGGTCTCATTTGGAGAACTTCCAATTTGGGAAACATTTGTTTTTCATAAAACAATCTCTAGTTAAATATGTTGAATGTTGCCATCTGTTGTTATCAAAATTCAGGTTTCTCAACAATAAATGCAATATTTTGATAAATTTTATCCCGATTGATCTTACAAAAAATAATATGTTATGTTAAAATTCAGTGGGACGGATTGCATGTACCTGCTCATAGACTAAGATTGTAGATGCTAGTCTATTTAAAACAACTCATCATGATCAATTATGGAGTAGATAAGTATCATAAGTACATAAATTTAGAACTAGTTCTGCAATTTTGGTGTTCCTGACCATGTACTACCAGCTACAAATATATTATGTGTACATAAACAGTTTTTTTTTAGTTGGAATGACTAAAGGACTTGAATTTTCTGATTCAAGCAGAGTATTTTGGAGATTGTGGAGTGTGAAAGTACTTTACTACCTTCCTCTATACTACATTTTACATAAAGGCATCTTATTTTAATAACACTTTGCTTTCTATGTGAATTAGACCTATTCCCAAGTGAGGAAAGGGAAGATATCTTTAAAATCCCATGTGTCACAGAGCTATTTTCCTCAATGACTTGGTGCTGAAATGATTCATCGAAATATCGATACTGTTCAATATAAACCCTCGATTCAATGTTCAATTCATTGCCTCAATTTTCGATTCGATACGTTTATTACAAACTGGTTCAGTAAAATATATCGGGTTCGGTCTGTAATGAATATATTTTTCCCTGCATGGGGGACAGAATAGCGTCAAATAACGTTGAGATTGTTGTTTACTTTGAGTTTTACGAAATTAATTATATACTTCATCAGTTTAAACTACAGAGCCAACATACATCTTACCATTCGGCAGTTCGGAAACATTTTACTTTTAAAATCATGAATGTGAATCTTGTTAATTAAATTTTTCTTCAATGTTATTATTGGTTTCTTCTGTGAATTGTATCGTATTGAATTGTGGCATAAGTATTGCAATATGTATCGTATCGTGAAGGGGGAGTATCGTTTCAGCCCTATCAATGACAATATTCAACGTGATATCTCATTGAATTGAACATTTCTTTAATTACAGTCACAGTGTGGTGGAAAAAAGCACTTCAATGAGAAAAACTTCTACACGAAATAAAAGAGAGTCTTTGGTAGATACTGTTCGCCGGAAAAGATTTAAGTTCCGACGTTCAGGTACTGTAACATACAGTAAAATTAGCTTTGTAGCATTAAAGCAACCATGTGTCAATATGTAATCCAATAGAGCCTATAGAAATCTTGAGAATTTGTATTGATCCTGTGTAGTGACTAAATCAGGATTCTCTCTAACACAAGAATATGCGCCTTGGACATCATGGGCATGGTAAAATTATCTAAACTGAAAAACTGTAAGTCCTCCAGAGGGTTGAATATTGGTAAGATTTTTTCAAAACAATATTTATACTAGTGATATACAATATATTCACTCTATGGAAATTTTTGACTGAAAAGATAAACTTGAACAACAAAATGGTATTTATTTTTGAATAACATTTTCATGGGCACGAATTGTGCTCCATTATGAGCTGATTGTTCTATATTCTTATGAGGCAGAATTTATTCAAAAGCTTCCACATGAGAAGAAAGAATATCTTGCTGCAATCTGATTAAAATACAGATCTCTCAAATAGCGCTGAGAGATCTGTATTTTAATCAGATTGATCTTGCTGTGACCTTCAACTCAACATTTAGATGCCCTTATATTAACGTTTTATTTATAATGCTCCTTTTAATACCTGTATTAACGTTTATTTATTTATAATGATCATTTAGATTCATATGTGGATATACCCCAGTGAACTTGAAATAAAAGACAGCACTGTGTCTTCTACATCTGCTTTCATATTTGGATATTTTCTTGGACGTAGTATGTTAATAGCAAACTAACAACTCAACTTTATGACAAATGGGATGACTTCAGCTTCTCCATATTTATGTAGCAATATTCAATTATCACCCATTCAAGAGATGTATTGATAAGTCAAATGCAATGTGCAATAGACACATTACAAGGAAAGATCTTGGTTTTACCTCTGACCTTAAATTAAAGATATTGGTGCAATCTTTGTACATACCAAGTATAGTTCACATGACTATGTCATGCATTATATTAAATAAACATTTAATGGGTGTATCCCATGATGTTGCACTTTATTTTTATGTTATTTCAAATTTATCAGTAATTAGAAATCTATCTCTGCTGTCTATATTGCAGTTTTGGGATGAGGGAAAACATCATTGTCATTATGGCAGTTTGAAGTAAATGAACGAATAGATTTGTTGATCTACTAGAAGTTGCAAGTAGCATTTTTACAATTCATGTGCTTGTCAAATGTTCCATACACTTTGCTTTTCCTAGCAGACATAATCACACTTTTTGTTCTTAACAATTACATAATGTATGTCAATTTCAACCTAATTGCTTATTATTAAACCTAACTCTGTATTGTACGCCCGCTGTATCAGATACTGCTGGACAGTTAGATAGTAGTACGTAGCAGCAAAACTTGTTTTAGAAAATCATTTTGATATTTGAACAACTTTTCTTTCTGATCTGTTGCAGAATTATTCCAGTCCGAGTCTCACACAGACTCTTCTTTAAATGATCAGCACAAGAACTCACTGGGGACAGGGGAACCCAGAAGAAAATCTCCAAGAATAGCTAATTTGTCTAAGAATCAGTCTTCAGCAATTGATGATTCTCATTTGTCTGCAAAAACAAATTCAAGGAGACAAAGACCACAGGATTCAACCAAGTCACCAAATTTAAAACAAACTAGTAGCTTGCGGCTGTCACCAAGGAAACGAATGACACCCACTGTAATGAGGTCTCCCCCCAGAATGCAACCGACATCAGCCCACGAGCCGAGGTCTTCCCCCAGAATACAACCAACATCAGCCCAAGAGCCAAGGTATTCCCGCAGAATACATCCAACATCAGCCCAAGAGCCAAGGTCTTCCCCCAGAATGCAACCGAAATCAGCTCAAGAGCCGAGGTCTTCCCCCAGTATGCAACCGACATCATCCCAAGAGCCAAGGTCTTCCCCCAGAATACATCCGACATCAGCCCAAGAGCCAAGGTCTTCCCCCAGAATACATCCAACATCAGCCCAAGAGCCAAGGTTTCCCCCCAGAATGCAACCGGCATCAGCCCAAAAGCCGAGGTCTTCCCCCAGAATACAACCGACATCAGACAAAGAGCAGCAGGATTTGTCTTATGTAGAATATGATACTATGAAATCCTCACCCAGAGGAAGAAAACAGCTTGATGTAGTCAAAGTTAATTCAGTTTCTGAAATGGGGAATCAGAATTGGTCTCCTAATGGAAAGCAAAGTGCAGTTAATGTCAGTAAGTTCATTTATTTTCCAAGTAATTTATGTGCATGTACCATTTATGATTATGAAATTTATGTTATAATACAGTAAAGCCCCTCATTACTGTCAGACTGAAGAAAATGGTTGGTTTTATACTAAAAATGAACAAACACTGGTGAATTATGTCCCTTTTCCAATGCTTATACTGTTCACTATTATAGCTAATGGTTTTCTATTGATGATTTATTGACTTTTTATAAAAATTACCAAGAATTCTGAATTTCTGATACATGCATTTTCACCCCTCCCCCAAATCATATTTTACATCTTTAAGTTATAACTTCAGCACAATATGTATCAAATTATTTCAAATATTTACTAGTATGTATGTCGACATGAAATCATATCAAACATTTACTGGTGTGTATGTCGACATGAAATTATATGTAGTTCTTTGATATGCAAGAAAATAAAAGGCATTTCTTGATTACTTAGAAGTGCACACAAGCTACACATTAAATTATTTCACATATTTACTGGTACATGTGGGTACATTTACATAAAATGATATCACACCATGTAGAGTATAGGATGTGCACACAAGCTACACGTATAACATTAAATTAGATGGTTCATTTGGATATTGGGTTGAAATGCTGAGATGGTAATTACAAATAAGGCCATGCCAATTTGTAATCTAGTTTGTCGGATTCGCCGCTTCTATTTGTAACAAATCCAAATTATAATATTATCAAAAAATAATATCCGCCCGCGTATTCAAAAATAACCGTAAATATTTTTTTTTAGTTTTTACAACAAGCGCACAAATAACCTTGATGTATATGCTGACAAATGACAGAAGCGCGGGCTCTCGAGAAATTTCCTAACAGTGTAATACGGTTAAGTTATTCATGATGTCTATCTGAATATGTACGATACTTCATAACACTGGATTGGAAGTTGTTCCTTATGCTGGAATCGAACTGGAAGCCGATGAAACTTTTGAAGCGCTATTCGATGCCACTATTTAGAGAACATTGATAGCATATGATTGATTGTTTGATTAGCCTATATATTGACAGACGTCTCTCTTGAGAATATTTCACTCACATGAAGACGTTACCATTGCCGGTGAAGGGCTGCAAAATTTTGGCCTATGCTCAGCGCTTATGGCAGTGAGGAATCTTTATCGTGCCAAACCTGCTGTGACAAGGATCTCAGTTTTTGCAGTCCTATCTGAAGGACCGCCCCATTTATTCGCCTCTTACAACAAGCAAGGGGTACTGATCGATGACTATTTTAAACCGGACCGACAGTTAACGACAAATAGGGAACATTCGCCGATTTCACCCTAATAGATGTCGCCACTGTTCTAAAGGTGGTTACGCGTGCGCTTGATATCGCTGCGACGCTTGAATTCCTATTGTTTACAAAAGACGTTATTAGTGACTTGCTCACATTTTCGATTTCACGCGATTAAAATGCCACAATATTGCTGCGTACCAGGTTGCACCAACTCTGGAGGACACCATTTTCCATCGGATTCAGAATTTCGTTTAAAATGGATTGTGGCAGTTCGGAGAATAGATGAGAGAAGTAAGCGTCTGTGGAAGCCAGGAAAATACGATGTTGTGTGCCACAGCCATTTCCGCTCGAGTGACTATAGACCAGCTGGTTTATTAGGTTATTATCACTTTTCACTTTTGTTTTATATTGCATACTTTTAATATTCAAGCATTTTAGTTTTGTTTGGTTTGGTTTTTAACATTTGTGTCACGAGTTCGTGTTGCTTTGTGGTTCTTATTCTACCATTTCAGATTATACATTTCATTTTGATGGCTGGTTCATTCCACAAGACAAGAGGCAGACTTGTTATCCTAGTGCACTGACTTAGAAGCTGGTCTTCTATCATGGTTCAGTCGCCCCACACGAAGGAGCAGGTCTCCATCATGAATATAAATGCATTGTACAAATGGTGTTTAATAAGACACTAGAGTAATACAAGAAAACATAGCTTAAAGGGAGTTGTTGCAATTATTTTCAGTTCATTCTCGAAATAAAATATTTGCTGTTTGTAGTGTTTAAAAAATGTGAATTTGTAGTGGAGATAGATTTGATAGAAGGTTAATTAATTATCCAATTAAAGGGGGGGGGGGGGGCAAATACTAATTTCCCAAATATTTGTCTCAAGACTTCAAATACTTTGTAGGGGCCAGGTCATGTCTCAAAGAAAATGCAGTGCCCTCAATATTTCCATGTCACAAGAAAACATCAAATGTGTTGAATATAGAGTAGTCACCAAGGGGAAAGAGATACAAACAAAGAACATCATCACTTGCAAATGAACCTAAAAATTTACAACTTGATGAATTTGATATTCAATGTCAAACTGAAGTTGTGTCAAGCAATTCCTATGAAAAAGAATGTGATGTGGAGGAGAACATGTCACAAAATGTCTGCCATCAAGAAATTCAGTGTGAAATTCCTATGCTTGATTTTCAAAAATTTTCTATAGAGAATTTTCAATCTGATAACAAAATTGTCAATTACTATACATGGTTTGATGATTATGACCATTTCATGATGTTTTTCCATTGTCTTGGACAGGCAGCTTTTGAGCTGAATTATACCTGTTCACTTTTACACCCAAAAGATCAACTTTTCATGACATTAATGAAATTAAGGCAAGCAAAGGATGATATCGAACTTGCCATGTTATTCAAGATGTCAGAGTCAACTGTTTCAAGGGTAATTGTTACTTGGATAAATTTTTTATATTTTCAGTTAAAAGAACTTGACATCTGGCCATCTAAACAAATAGTCAATGAAACCATGCCAGATGATTTCAAAAGAAAATTTCCTAACACAAGGGTCATTTTAGATGCTACAGAGGTTCCTATAGAAAAACCTGTCCATGTCCAATGTCAGAGTATAACTTGGTCTAATTACAAGCATAAAAATACTCTTAAAACAATGATTGGGTGCAGTCCTAGGGGGGCAGTCACTTTTGTATCGGATTCTTTTGGTGGTTCAGCTAGTGATAGACAAATCATTGAAAAATCTTGTCTTTTGGATCAAACAAATGTCATGTTTGATAAAGGTGATAGCATTATGGCAGACAGGGGGATCATGGTGCAAGATTTATTTGCATGTCAAGATGTTATGGTGAATATACCTACATTTTTGAAAGGTAAATCACAATTAGAACCCCAGGAGGATGTCAATGACAGGCGTATTTCATCAAAACGAATCCATGTTGAAAGGGTAATTGGATTAAGTAAAAGCTTCAAGATATTGAAACATGGAATTCCACGCACTAAAATTCCTCTTGGTTCCAGGATTCAGGCTGTCCAGCACCCTTGGACAAAAAATAAGGGCAAATTTTAGGGGTAAAATTTTAAAAAAATTAGGGCTAAAATTAGGAATTTTTAACCAAATTGCGGAAGTTTTAATTATTTAAAAGGACTTACCTTGTCAAATTTGACAATAAAGAAACTCACATGACACACAAATAAGATGTAAGTACAGGAAGGGCGTATTCCAGTGTTCCATGGTCTCAGCTATTATTGGCTATAACCTGAAATATAGAGAATTGTAATGTAATAATTTCCTTTAAGATTAGAAAACCACATTTTAAAAAGCATTTGAGCAAGTTTCCACTATAATGCAGTCAAACCTGTTGTAAATTTATATGTATTTTGAACCTCAATCAAAATGCCACCTCTATATGTAAGTCAGTTTTCTCCAGATGTTGACCGTATACAAACAGGTTTGACTGCAAATACTATTGTATATAAAGAGAAGTGTTGCCTATTTGCTTCATAAGTTGCTGGAAAGGAACCATCTGATATATGGTTTTACTACAGCTCCTTAAAAGAACAAAAAGAAATACTTCTCTTTATCTGAATAAGTGAACAGCTTGCTACACTTTCAATGAAGGAGCAAACATCCCTCAGATATTCTTCATTGGGATAAATTGCTAATTAAAAAATATTACTATTTACATACCTAAAATTAAAATCTCAACTCTTTATCACAAAGTCACAACCAATAAACAAGCTTGACACATGGATCCACAGGTCAACTGCCTTTCACTGCATCAGCATTATCTGAATAAGAACTGCAATCTACGTTAATAACACACATTTTGTATGAATGCATTTTGATTTTTCAAGACTGATAAAAAAGTAGGAATTGACATGAAAAATAAGGGCTTTTTTAGGATTTCCCCTTGAATTTTACATTTTTTTTAAGGAATTTTAGGGCCGCTGGACAGCCTGAGGATTGTATTTATCTGCTTCATCCTATCCAATTTCAGGAAATGTATTGTTAATAAAACTGCATAAATACACAATAACTGTCATGGTTGTAATTATTTTATTATCAAAACACCATGCCAGGTTGTCTGTTGAGATGAACACATAATAATGATAGGTGTGGTAACTTAAATTATATTCTCAAAAATGCAGCATCAATATCCTAGTGGGGTGTATATTTATTTATTTTTTAAATTGTAGATAAACAATGGTATTAACATACAAATGTGCTATTGAATTTTTTTTTTTTTTTTTTTTTTTTTTTTTACAAATTAAGTTTGGTAAAATCTGTGTATTTGAAAATTAATTAACTAGTGCTAATGTCGTAATGGGGGCCAGTATTGATAGTCCCTAAACATGCTTCTCTTGAACAAGAGGCCCAAGGGCCACACAGCTCACCTGAGTCACCTTGGCTCATATTTAAAGATTTTTCCTATATATTTGTATGTAAAACTTTGATCCCCTATTGTGGCACCATTCAACCCCAGGGGACCATGATTTGACCAAACTTGAATCTGCACTAGGTCAGGAAGCTTTCATGTAAATTTCAGCTTTTCTGGCCTAGTGGTTCTTGAGAAGATTTTTAAATGACCCCACCCTATTTTTGTGATTATCTCCCCTTTGAAAGGGACATGGCCCTCCATTTGAACAAACTTGAAAGCCCTTCACCCAAGGATGCTTTGTGGCAAGTTTGGTTGAAATTCACCCAGCGGTTCTTAAGAAGTCGAAAATGTGAAAAGTTTATGACGACAGACAAATGAGCCTTTGGCTCAGGTGAGCTAATAAGTGGTGCTGATTGCATAACTTGACATGAATCATTCAATACACATTTCACACAATAAAAATTTCTCAACATTTCCTTCTTTTAACTATACAAGTCATAGCATTGAGTATTCAACATAGTTGAGATAAGAAACTCAAATTTAGTCAAAGTTAACCCACAGTTGCTTTATACATTACATTGTTTTAAATTCTGGAAGCAATGTATGGTCTGAAATATTTTTCAAAGAAAGTCTAAGTTTTGGTAACAAAGAATTCTCTACATAACTTCTGCCAAGGTAAATTTTTTGTACAAACAAATCACAAAATGTGTATACAACAAAGAAACAAAAACTATGATTAGCAATGTACAACTGACCCTGTACTTGATCAAAATAATTACTCGATGGCTTCAAAACAATGTTTCCATTCCGATCATACATAAGATACTTAAAATTAGGACCAGGCTTTACATTCTCATTCCTACCAGTAAATGGACACTTTATTTCTACAACAGCATCTTTATCAACTATGGCATCTGGAGATGCTCCTAAAAATGGGTGTTCCATGCAAACAAATAGGCCACATTCACTTGTAACAACATTGTACCCTGTTTCAAACTGCCTTAATGCTTTCTTTTCATAGTTCTTTCCATGAAGAATTGCCTGTGATTGCAAATTTGAGTTCAGTAAAGAGTTGCATCGTTTTGTTGTATTCCGTCGACAAGTAGATTTACAAATTTCACTAAATCTTGAGGCTGTCAATCTCCACATTCTCTCTTGAAACCATCTAGGATTCTTGTCTTGTCCCCTCGTTGCAATCTCGATAAACTCTACTTGATTTTCATCAACCTAAAATGATAATTTCCAAAACGTTTTATCATAATAACATAATCAAATCAAAAATGTTTTAACAAAGGGGGGGGGGGGTGTTCTGTTCTATTTGTTTCTATAAGATTTAGAAAAATATCCTCCCATATATGGTAAGAAGGGCCAACTCCATGTCTAATGATGGAGAAAAAATTGGTCTACAAATACAAGTTTGTTCAGCAAAGGATTCTCAAGATACTGAATGAAATAATACTTCATGGAAGTAAAAGTGATCCCTTGAAGCTGTCTGGAACCATAAATTTAAATGAATTTAAAAATAAAAACACAGGAATTGTGTATACAACTAGAATTTTATTGTCATCTCTTGTGGTTTGATATGATTAATATGCAATGAGTTACGAGGGGATATAAAAACACACGAGTTGAATATAAATCATGTCGAACCACAAACCATGGGATATTCTTTTTATCACGTTAACACCCCCCACCCCAAATTATTCATTTATGTTACTGTTTTGTTGGAATTTTGCTTCCTGTAATTTTGTAAAAAAAAAAAAAATAAATAAATAAAAATACATAAAATTGATGTTTGCTTGTGACATCACAAATAGCATATTTAAACATAGTGTAATAATTAAATAAAATTTATTCATTATTTATTTTCCACTGGATAAACAAGTGTTCTTGAAATTAATCAGTCTGAAGGTATTTGACGTTAAAATTTCCTTGGACCGGTAAAATCACAGTACATTTCATTATTCTGACCGATAGAATCTTGAAATGTCTGATACAACAGAAATATATTTCAAGAACTTTGGTAAACCTGATAAAACTTATATCATGAATTGAAACAAAACTATGTGTCAAAATTTTACCTGAATATCTGCCCTTGAATATAGATATCGTATGGAAAGGTCTTTTGATGTTTTGCTGCAGTAAATGGTTACAATATTTCTCACTCTGTCATTAAAGGAACCATCGTTTCTGTACTTCTGTGGTCGTGGATCATCAAAAAAATCACTTGCATATTTTCTTTTGGATGGCAGCTTCTCTGCCTTAACAGGTGAACCTAGTTTTGTGTTTATAAAAAACTGTTAATAGGACATTAAGTACATTTTATTGCAAAAAAAACTACTCTTGTCTGGATGTACATTGGTACTAATACTTTAATGACATGAATACTTACCTCTATATGATGATTTTGGCTTATTGAAGGACATTAGATTCTCTGTGGCTGACTTCGCAACTCTGATCTTCCCATTATGTGTGAAATCCTCCATCATTAAACAAACGGCTGCTATATGTTTACAGGTGCCATGAGGGCCTCTTCCAGCTGGGCATTCACAATGCGAGTTGAGGGGATCACCAGTGTTCTTATCAATCCTTATTTTATAACTATAGGTAACCTGTAAATTAAAATTAAACTGATACATCTTTGTGTTAAGTAGACCCAGAATGTTTTTTCGATGAATAATTATACATATGTATATATATAGGATAACATACAAGAGACCCACAGGCCTTATTGGTCACCTGAGATTTAGGTAAGAGTATCAATAGCCCAAAGGTCTATGAATTGTAAAAAAAGATTTCCTGTTCTGCTATTCTTAATGCTAAATTCTTATAATATTAAGCAACTGTATAAAACAAGTGTTCTTAATGCCCCTGAAAGTGCCCATACTGATGAAAGACTTTACATAATTATAATAATGATATAATATCTGTATTATCATCAAGATATGACTAATTTGGACCCATCCTACATTTAAAAACAGAAGGTTACAAAATTCACAATTTTGGTACATAATTTTCTGCTTTTACTATCTATTTAGTTTCAATAGCATTAAAGATATTTTTAATGATTTACACATGCACAATATATAAGCCGGATGCACTTTGTTATAAGTAATTTCTTACTTTCTGTTTCATTGCTGCTGCAACCATCCCAGTCAAATAAACATCATGTACGTCGTTCACAGAGCATGCCAAAATCCTGTCACTTTCGTACATTGCACGGCCTTTCACAATTGCTTTGATATCACTGACACACTGTCTGTCACCTATGCATAAAATACATGTACTTCTGAGTACTCTAATATCATATCTAAAATCCTGCATTTTGACATCATGAATAAATTCTGTTTATTTGCTCTTTCCATAACTTTTCATGATAACTTACCTGCAAGTCTAAAAATAAAATATGCTTCAATCTGCTCTGAAGTTATCTTGGGGAGGGTACTTTTGTGGTCTTCAACAAGCTGTTTGAAGCCTGCAGTGGGCCAGTCTGCTGTCAAAGGTTCAGGTAATATCACAGGGTCAGATTTGAAATTCTGGTTCCTGTCATAAGCTTCCAACCTAAATATTTCAAAATCTCATATTAAAATCAAACTGTAAAGAAATTTGGCACTGAATTTAATCTTCAAATGTTTGCTGAACATTGAGTATATCTTATATTCTGTGTATTTATATTTCATTAAATTTACTGAGCAAAAAGGCATATGATGCAGCTATGTCATGTGATTGTTTACTTGTAGAAGTACTACATGCTACTGTAACAGTACACCCATCTGCCCATATGATATTACTTTTTTTCGGTATGTTAATCTGACAAGTTCACAAAAGTATATAATTTCATAAGAAATGAATTGAACGAATGGTGAAATCTCTTATATTTTCCAAGCATGTTAATTTTTGTTCCAGTATTCATGAAAAATATACAGGCCCAGCACATTATTTTACTAACTATTTCAATTTTTTTTTTATCAAAGCAATTTCTAACATTGCACCAATTGAAAATATTTCACCCAAATTCTAAAAACAACGTAGTATTGGTAGTGACCTGCCAGTGTTGTGGTTAGCTCAAAGTGTAAACATGTTCAGAAAAAGTATGCGACTTTGGCTATGGCACTTAAAATATTCAACATAATTAAATCTAAACTAGCTTAATCAAGCTATTTTAAATAGCCTATCAAGCTATATAGCTGACTATAGAGATTGTGCTAAACCTGGTTACGTATATGTACATTAAGTTGTAACTGTAGATTGCAGCACTGGAGTCGGCGAGCGAAGCTAAGTGGTTCTTATAACTGCCGACTCCTGTGATTGCTGTACATTATGAATTTCAAGCCATTGGTTTTGAACAAACGTTTTTATCTATCAAACAATGATATTTATGAAGCAGGGAACTCTAATGATAATACGAAATTGTAATCCTATATAACGAAAGACTGTCTTTCACTGTTCTGCGTGTTTCTCATGCTGCACGCCGCGCTGTGTTAAATTGGGCATACCTAATTGAAGACCTACGGGTAATTGAAGACCTACGGAAGACTAACAGAAGACCTACAAAAATGTGGGCTATATACATCAAAACTAATATGATTTTCTGATTAAGCATGTCTCAAATAGAGAATAAACACAAACAATTTTGATGAAAATATATTTATAAAGCTCAGTATGGGGAACAATTTTTTTTCTATTAGACGACCGAGTGCAAGAGCGATAACTCGCGTAAATATATATCTACAAATCAGCTGTTCAATTGTTATTCATTTCTTTTATTTTTTAATATACAATTTTGAAACATTTTCCCGATCTTTCAACAAAGAAAATATACAAGAAATGATTATTAATTGAACAGTTGATTTGCAAGTATGACATTTATACGAGTTATCGTTCTTGCGCTAGGTCGTCAAGAGAGGAAAACAGTTGCCCCTACCCAGCTTTGAAAATACACTTTAAAACTTATTTTTATCAAACTTTTTTGTTTATATTAGATATTTGAGACATGCTTAATGAAAAAATCATATTAGATTTGATGTAAATAGCCTATATTTTTGTAAGTCTTCCGTAAGTCTTTCAATTACCTGTAGGTCTTCAATTAGGCAGGCCGTGTTAAATTAAACTGTTAAAGGGCTAAGTATCGCACGAATGGTACTAAAATATCATGAGTAGTTACCGTTATTTATTAACATGCATAGGGTATACGGTACCTTTCAACTAAATCCAACTTTCTGCCACTTGTTGCAGCTCCCCTCATCACCAACTCCTTCTTTAATTGCTGGACAGTAAAACTACTATAATTTCCCTCCATTATATTTTCATTCGAAACAAGCGTCTATTCAAGTTTCAAGTTTCAAGCGCACATGTAACCACCTTTAGAACGGTCGCGCCACCTAACGAGTAATGACACGAATGTCTCCTATTCACAAAAGGTTTGGTGATGTCATATCAAAATTCAAGAAAATGCTCAAAGCGATGCAATGGATATTGCATTTGCAATGAATGTCAAAACTGGATGTGTCCCTAGCAATATGCATATCTCTGAATCGAAAGTTTGTAGAAATGAAACTTAAATAAAATGCTTCAAAAAGACCTTATCAGTTAATGTTGCAAAGTCCATGTATTAGGTATAAAGAAAATAAGTCTGAGAAACCTGAAATACTTCTTATTTATTGTAAACTATATCAACAAAGTTGAAAAATATTAAGTTTATGTGGTAAACAAATGATATCTGATGATTTTAGATCTTTATTTTTAGGCGCCCGCTTTTTAAAATCACACTTAATTCAATTAAAAATATTTATATTTCTTGTATTCGCTCGCCTCATAATTTTTATCTCCAAAATTAAAAATAATATTTGTAAAATAATTTCGCCCTCTCGCCTCACCTTTTTTGTTTGAAAATCCAAAGAACTATTTTACAAATTGGTGTGGCCTAATTTTAATGTTCTTACAGTAAAGTGACTGTGAGACTGATAGGCAGCATCTGCTGTTGTACTTTTACTAACTTTACATTGCATAAAGCAATCAAGAAAAATATCTAAATTCTATTTCTGCACGCGATTTCTATGTTTGCTTACCTAAAAACAAAAACACATACAGAGATTCATGGGATAGACTTTTACTTCTGAATTGCCATACATTCTCCTCAAATTTTTGTGCATCCAATTTTTGGTCTGTTCGTCAGTCTGTGGTAAAAAAAACAACTTATCTTGGTCATATCCTTTTACACCATAAGAGGTAGAGCTTTCATGTTTGGTATGTGTATTTCTTGTGGCAAGACCTATCCATTGACAACAAAATCTTTTGACCATGTGACCTTAACATTGACCTTTGACCTGGTTCCACTTTGTTGTAATCCTTGGGCATCAGTGTTTCACAAACACATGATGTATAAAAAGTTAGATTGAACATAGTAATATTATAAAAAACGTAATATAGTATGATGCCTAAAATCTGTTATAAAATTACAATTACATCATTTTTGTATGGTTTTACAAAATGATGCATCATATCTTTTTAAAACTGCTGGGATCAATGTGGATTTATAAATTACAAGATGATGTGAATATTCATGTATTAAGAAAACAATTCCAACGCATATTACTTAATCTTATTTATTTCGTTAAGCTGATAGTAGTTAGGTGTTCACGGACTGTGTGGCAGTATATTAACACCTTCACTCATGAGCATTTAAAGGTGTAGGTTCTTACAAATTACTTGCTGACTGGTTTTATAAGGGTGTATTTACTATTTTTGTTATGGTAAATTTTAAAAAAAAAAAAGGCTGATATTCACTTTTCGATGATGGCCAGTATTATGAGAGTTCTGCATTTAAGGAATAGAGAACACTTAGTATTAATTTCACACATGGTCAATTTTGAGCGAGGGGAGACTGGTTTTCAGGAAGACCAATATTGACTAAGAAGTTTCACCGTACTTTTAAAGGGGCATGGACCCGATTTGAGCTGAAAATTTCAATTTTTATTTTTCCATTTTTATTGTTTACGATGCTTAATTAAAGTATTTCTAATGGTCAACCAAAATTGAAATATCAGTTGTTGAGTTACAAATGAGATATAGCACTGACAATTCTTTGTTATGTAAACAAGGCTTGTGTCATGTTTTTGTTTACATATAGATTACTTAATGGAAAATATTATGTTTAAAACTAAATGAGACATGACAAACCTTAGAAACTGTTTAATTGTGTTCAGAGTGAACTTGTAAATTTACAAAATCTGTTGAACGAAACTTTGACTAGTATATTTAACTAATGTAAACAAAAACATGGCACGAGCCTTGTTTATATTACAAAGAATTGTGAGCTCTGTATCTCCCATGTACCTTGACAACTAACTTTCAAATTTTTGCTGACCATTAAAAATACAGTACATTAGTTAAGCATTCTAGAATTAAAATGGAAAAATAAATTTTGGAATTTTTTTTAGCTCAAACCATATCTATGCCCCTTTAATTCATTATATTTCAGTTAGGATTTGCATACATGTACTTATATGATGCTTTTCAGGAGAAGAGGAAAATTCTAGGTTGACTTCAAAAATTATGCCTGTATCACCAAACACTTCGATGCACTCCAATGAAGAGAATTCATCTTTTTCCATGGGTTTATCAAAGCAAAGAAAACAAGTGGAAATGTATGATGTGAACCAAAGTACAACAAAATCTCCTTCAAATGGATTAAAAAGAAGTCGTGGAGGATATTTGATGCAGACCCCTGATAAAAGCAACAGTCAGAATTCTCAATACAGAACTCCAAACAGGAGTCTGAGTTCTGTGGATTTCAATAGGGTCAAACAGTCTGCAAGCAAAATTTCCACGCAATCTAGGGTGGGAACTCCATCAAAGATAAACAGAAGTCTAATACAACAAAGAAGTATGGCTACTACATCTCTAATGGAAAATGCTGCCACAAGGACACCACCACCATCATCTGTACAAAACCCAAGAAACAGCATAAGCCCCATACTGGGCATTGCCAATAAAGAGGCAGTCAGAACCCCAGTGTTTGAGCATACAGCACTGGCACCCAGACACTCCAGTCCTCTGTCTAGAACTCATCATATCTCAATGACCAGAGACCAAAATTTACCAGGTACTGGTAAAACTATTTTATTTCTGCATGTACACATTGTGTTGTTTGAAATGTCAGATATAGCATACACTGTACAAAATTTCAGTGTCTGAGTTGGTATGTGGTAGAGAAAATTTTGATGCACACATATTTGTCATTACAGATTTGTCCATGATTGAAAGAAGTGAAAGAACATATTTTCAAGATGTAAGCATATTTTCAATTCAAATACTTATCATTTCCATTAGTGGAACTCTTCAAATTAAAGGCGCGTAAAGTCCTGCTACCGGGACAACATAATGTAAACACATTACTTAGGCATACGTAATATGAATTATGGTATCGAATACATATTATATTACCGACTGCAAACCACAACACTGATAAAGATTCTAAAGTCAAATTTAGGAATTGATTATTCTTACAAGAAAACAGAAGAACGTATTAAACTATGTGAGGAAGAGAAGCTACTAAATTTGCCAAATCTGACCGATATAAAGCGTCAATCGCAAGAAGAACTGTGAAGGGAAAAACCTATAAGCACATCCAACACAAGAACTTTTCTTGTAATTAATGTGATGAATATGTTTTTAAAGTTATTCTGTCAGACTATGAAGACATTCTATTTTATCATACAATTAGGACAGGTTCATATGGCATGGACTTTGTAATCGTACACGAACTGTAGTTCTCTGAAAAAATATTGTGACTGTTCCGTCACAATATTTTTTCAGAGAGCTACAGTTCTGCACCTAGGTCAATTACAGTATGGCCAATCCTCTTAGAATCAAGGGCTGTTTCCACCTCCCTCACCTTCTGTGCAGCACTGAGATCGTTAGAGCGAATGGCTTGAAAGCGGATTTTCTTTGCCATGAAATACCACCACATCATCAGGGGATTCCTCATAGTGTTGACACTCTGTCCAAGCACTTTGATTTGACCTGGGGATGATCAATTTGTAAGAGTTAAATTAAGGTACAAGTGTTAGAAAATATTTTATTAAGGTCGTAATTTTTTAAATGGACAGAGAGTAGAGGCTCATATATGACACAAAGGTTGTTTATGTCTGATCAATGTCATCGTGATTCATAGTCAGTTGGCTAAGATCAATGTCGGGAATAAAATTCAAAAATATTTGTTCAGACCCTAATATTGTTATAGAGAAGCAAAAGATTTATATCACAAAATGAGAAGTGTTTTAAAGATGCATTTATTATGGAGCGCCAATTTAACATCAACTCAAATAATTGAATATACATTGTATCTTCCATTATTTGAGGATATCATCAATTCATTTGATGCGCGCAACAATTTAATTAAAGATCTCTTCAAATAATTAATGATATCTTCAATTCTGAATTATTGTGCACATTAATTGAATTGATGATAGCATTAATTCTTCAGCTGAATTGATACTCTCTTTAATTGAATTAATGATCTCTTCAAATGAATTAATGATATCAACAATTGAATCAATTAAATCAATTGATGAGAGCAATAATTGAATTGATGCACGCATTAATTCATTTGATGAGAGCAATAATTGATTTAATGCATGCATTAATTCAATTATTGCTCTCTCCAATTGAATTAATGATATCTTTAATTCATTTGAAGAGAGCAATAATTCTTTGAGAGAGAGCAACTATATAATTAAAGATATCTTCAATTCAACATATCCACAATTGAATTAATGATCTCTTTAATTGAATTGTTGCTCTCTTTAAAAGAATTGATGCGCGCATTAATTCCTTATACAAAAGCTTTGTAAGTAATTAAAGATATCTTCAATTGAATTAAAGAGATCATCAAATTATTTATACCAAGCTCTAAATTAATTATTGCAAGCAATATTTCTACAAAATTGATGCTCTCATCAATTGAATTGAAGAAAGCAATAATTGAATTAATGTGCACAAAATCTATTATTACTCTCATTAATTCAAATGATGCTCTCATCAATTGAATTGAAGAGAGCAATAATTGAATTAATGCGCGCATTAAATGAATTATTCTAATTAATTCAATACGCCGGTTTCAAGATACGTCCGAGTTATTTCCCTTTGGAGAACTCTCGTACATAGTAAGGCGCGAAATAATTTGTTTACACGCGGGGGTGGGACAGATATTCATCACAGCGTAAGTGAATGTACTCAGTAAGTTTCTCATATGCTGTTTGATAACCCGAATTCGATTGATACACAAACAAAGTAAGTGATAAGTATTTAGAGAGTATTTAAATACATACAATTCTTATCCTATCACGTTATTTCGCTATTCATAAGTACCATATCCAAGATATTTCTTGCAAATATGACATTGTTTGTATGTTTCCACTTCGGTAAAACATTTCTTTCGATAGTATTTAGTATTTCCCACATTTACATATTTAAAGAGAAGCCGCTTTTAATACATTTCATCGTCTTCCTCGTTGACTGTATATCCACTCTGTCCCACTTAGGCATTCAAAGTTCCACTAAATGCACCTCCTATACAGAAGAGTTCGTATCTCGAAACTGGCGTATTGATGCACGCAATAATTCAATTGATGAGAACAATAATTGAATTGAAGCGCGCATTAATTCATTTGATGAGAACAATAATTGATTTAATGCGCGCATTAATTCAATTGAAGAGAGCAATAATTGAATTGATGATATCTTCAATTATTTGAGTTTATGTTAATTTGGCGCTCCATAATTTATTTCACCGTTAAACTGCAACTTCTACATTTTGCATGACTCAGGTGACTTTTAGGAGGTCTAAGACGTCTAGAAATAAATATTTTTATTCACTGGTCAGTTAGGCTATACCAGATTAAATTTTAAATGGTCAGCTGAGTCTACTGTCCCTTTGGACAAGTGACTTTTCCAAATTCCATGATTTAATAATATCAAAATGTTTTCATAAATTAATTTACTATATTGATCATTGAGGAATTTTGATAAGTATTCAAATTAATTAGCCCCAAGTGCTCTTTACAAAACATTAGCTCAGATCCATAATTTACTGGCTTCAAATCATCAATTATTTCAAGTCCTGGTCCAATTAAGGGCCTCTTGGTTGAAAAAGAAATTAACATCACGGTGAAAATCGGGATTTCGGGGTATTTTTGCAATTCCTATCGGGATTTGCCTTTTCAACTGCTTCAAATCGGGAGAATCCCGCACAAATTGGGAAAGTTGGCATGTATGATCACCACTTTATAAAGTTATTTTATTACCATACCACATACAGGATTTGGACAGAAGTGAATTGTTCCAATTGAGAACCCCCCACTTAGGACCTGTCAGGCCACATATCCCTACACCTTCAGATACACCAGCACCTGCCATTGTCACACATCCTGTGAAGCAGAAACCAGTGATCAAGTAGGTGTTCATTAGTGAGCAATGGCTCTTGATAAATTCAAAGAAACTACAAATGTACTACATGTTTGCAGCGATTAGTTTCTTTCAAATCTTTGTTGGTTTTGTTTTTTCCACTGTCAACTTATACATGTATGTATGTTTATAAACAATCAACCAGAAGAGTACAGTTTAAAATTTTATTGGGTCTTTACAAACCCAAACATCACTACATATAAACAATGCTGCCATATAATGTTTGTACATATACACATACTACAACTACGATAACTAATAATTTGGCGTCTTGGGGGCTACTCATTCCTTTCTTAACAATCTATTATTAATAACAATATCTGGCATGATCCTATCATCAAAACTGTCCAAAATAAAAGAGTAAACAACCCTGCCTAGGGTCAATATATGCAGACTGCACTCGGGGCTGATCCCAGGAGTATGCCAGGGGCTGATTCCAGCAAGCATCTACGGTGAACCATGCCCGGGGCTGATTCCAGCAAGCATCTACGGTGAACCATGTCCGGGGCTGATTCCAGTAGGCATCTACGGTGAACCATGCCCAGGGCTAATCCCAGCAGGCAACGAAAGGGAACGAGTACTCTGAGCTGAACCCAGGAGCGATAACGTATTCCTGGGACTGATTCCCAGCAGACATAAAACTCTGTTAGTCTAAGAAAACACTACATACTAGTCAAATTCTATTAAAAAATGAACAAACTACCTATGTACAATAAGTTATATGTGATGATAAAACTGTGGTACATGTATATACCGTAATACTCGGGTAATAAGCAAAACCAAACATAGACTTAGGGGGTAGAAACATTGGGGGTAGAATGGTTGACTAATGTATTCTTGGTTCACTTGTGAATATTGCATCAGAATTTTTGGAAACCACAACAGATTAGAATGCTAATTTCTGTATTGGCATCCTTAGCTAGTGCATTGGATATATTTTACAGTTAACATGTCCTTGCATATAAATATGTGTATTCAAAACGTACGAAGAATAAAAGGTTTTGTTTTTGTATGGATAACATAATTGTTGCCAGACATATTTATTTCTCACGACTTCAATTTAAGTACTTTATGATTGGTGGAAGTCATTACACCATGTGCATATAACACTTTAATTCACTGCGTGATACTTAATGGACATCTCATAAAGGTTTTGTCATCTAACGATCCATATGTTACTTGAAAAGAAATAAAATTTTGTGCGATGAAAGTCTAATCTTTTTAGTTATCATTTTAGGCCAAAAATTGTGAAGAAGCCAAAAGTGAAAGTACAGTCCAGTACTATTCCGGCAGCCGTGATCAAACAAACATTCAGCCATTTTTGCAAAATGAGAGTGGACAAAGATACACTGCCTGAACTTGTCAAAATGTAAATATGATATATTTATTATAGCAGTAGAAATTGAAATTCT
>NC_079164.1:77050614-77075614 GCF_947568905.1 Ostrea edulis | reverse complement strand
CTTATCATTTATAGATATATTTTAAGTTGTTATTTCAAATACCGAGAGGTTTAGAATCATCAAATCTTGTAAGTTGATGCATCTTGAGGCCTTGAAACATATTTATAAAAAAGTAGGTCACAGTGACCTACTTTTTGAATTTTGCAGATATTCAAATTTCACATTTTCAATTTTAGATGCATATGTTGGGCACTGTAAAACCTAGGATCATCAAACTTTGTCAGTTGATGCGTCTTCAGTCTTCGGTTTGTGTCGACCAAAAAGTAAGTCACCGTGACCTACTTTTGGTATTTGACAGCTAAATTACTATATTTCAGACACTATTTGACCTACAATCATCAAACTTTGTCAGTTGATGCATCTTGAGTCTTCGGAGTGTATCGACCAAAAAGTAGGTCACTGTGACCTACTTTTGGCATTTGACAGTTATATTTATATATTTCAGTCACTAATTGACCTACAATCATCAAACTTTGACAGTTGATGCATCTTGAGTCTACGGAGTGTGTCGACCAAAAAGTAGGTCACCTTGACCTACTTTTGGAATTGGACGGCTATATTTATATATTTCAGATACTATTTCACATACAGTCATCAAACTTTGTCAGTTGATGCGTCTTGCATGTTCAAAGGGTGTCGACCAAAAAGTAGGTCACCTTGACCTACTTTTGGAATTGGACGGCTATATTTATATAATTCAGATACTATTTGACCTACAGTCATCAAACTTTGTCAGTTGATGGGTCTTGCATGTTCGGAGTTGGCTGACCAAAAAGTAGGTCACCATGACCTATGATTGGAATTTGACAGCTATATTTCAATATTCAGATACTAATTGGCTTAAAATCATCAAACTTTGTCAGTTGATATTTCTTGGGTTCTCAAAATGTGTAAACCAAAAAGTAGGTCCCATTGACCTACTTTTTTTGAATTCTTAGGATTTAACTAAAGATTTAGAATACTAAGAGGCTAAAAATAGAAATGGTGGGGTTGTACAATTTATCAGAAGAGCGATTCTAGGCCCTTGGGTCTCTTGTTGTAAAATGGCACGTATGCTCAAATAAAGTATGGTTTTGACTTCAGTTACAAAAATATACGTAAATAAATAAATATTGAGCAGATGTCAAGTCTTTTTGTGACACAATAAGCATTGATTTGGGTTGAAACGTGGAATTGGGTAGTTCTATTGCACCAGGCCTATACATAGGTACATGAAGAATATATAGTAATGGAAAACAATCTACAAATAGTTGCTTGTCCTACATTTTCCAGATATTTTATAAAATAGTTCTTAGTTTTATTAGCCGTAAAGAAAGTGGATTTACATGTGGAATAACATTGCTTATTTTGAGACGTTAACAGAGGTGTAAGTGAGAGCAAGGAACGACAACTCTGGGTAGAGATTGGAAAAATATAGACATGTGCCACGAGTCCTGTTCACTTATAGGGGTGATTAAATTGAATTCCAAGTATGAAGTTTTTGTTATTCATTTATCAACAAAAAAAAAATCGGAGTCTATGTTTTACCAAGTCTTCCGGTAGTCATTTTTATCAGAATGACCTACATGGTATCTACATTAATTTATTGTCATATTGTCTTATTGATATCGGGTTGTAGTGATGACACGAATTCACTGCTCGGCCCATAGACGATTATCAAAAAAGTCCATGGGGCTCGTGATCGTGCTGCTTATAAAACATGAGTCCGGGATTCGCTTTGAAAAATCACTAGTGACACCCCTGATGTTGCATGAAATTTGAAGATATTGGATCTAGACCTGCGCTAAACGGGTTGTGGATTAGAGGTGCGATGGTCAAGAGACCTAAACATTGCACCATATGACTTACGTAACTTAGTGTCTTGTCCAAACGATGCCTGCTGACCCACTAGGCTCAATAATGATGGGGAAAATGATTGATTTAAAAAAAACTATGAAAAAAGAAAATTGCTTCATTATTTTTACTTTAGCTTGTATGTTTTCATTTTAGCCTGTGGATTTTTTACCCACAGGCTAAAATTAGCCTGTGGTAGAAAAAGTTAATTTCGACCCTTGATAGTGCAGATTCAAGTTTGTTAAAATCATGGCCCCCGGGGGTAGGATGGGGCCACAGTAGGGGATCAAAGTTTTACATACAAATATAGAGTAAATATCTTTAAAAATCTTCTTCTCAAGAACCACTAAACCAGAAAAGCTTAGAATTACATGAAAGCTTCCTGACATAGTGCAGATTCAAGTTTGTTCAAATCATGGCCCCCAAGAATATGTATGATGAGGCCACAATAGGGGATCAAAGTTTTACATACTGATATATAGAGAAAATCTTCTTCTCAAGAACCATTGGGCCAAAGAAGTTTACATTTACATGAAAGCTTCCTGACATAGTGTAGATTCATGTTTGTAAAAATCATGACCCCCAGGGGTAGGTTGGGGCCATAATAGGGACCAAAGTTTACATGCAAATATATATGGAAAATCTTTAGATATGGGCCAAGGTGACTCGGGTGAACAAATGTGTCCGTCCATCTGTCTGTCTGTGCTATAATCTGAGAGTTATGAGATAAAACAAAATTGCCCAATTCAAATTTGCGAGTTACTAAAGATATAGGAGTTAAGCTCCTAATTTTTGCATATAAATTTGCTCAGTTACTGTTTGTGAGGCATATATCAGCTAGAAAACTAACTTTATGGATGTGTCACTTGTCCGTTGCGATAGACTAGTTTTATGAGTTAAATCAATTACCCAGCCCCAGCTTAGGAGTTAATAACTCTTAAATCATGGATGCATAACTTGTGGCCAAGTTTTATGAGTTAAAAAAATTGCCCAATGCCAACTTATGAGCTAATTTTATGGACAACTTATGTGCTAATAAGCTCATAAATCTTTAAGCTCAAATGTTGGTCTGTCCATCCGTCTGTCTGTAAACTTTAAATTTTCAACTTCTTTTCCAGAACCACAGGGCCAATTTCAACCAAACTTGGGAAAAAGCATTCTTAGGTGAAGGGCTTTCAAGTTTGTTCAAATAAAGGGTCATGCCCACTTCAAAGGGGGATAATCACAAAAATAGGGTGTGGTCATATAAAAATCTTATCAAGAACCCCTGAGCCAGAAGAGCTGAAATTTACATGAAATCTTCCTGACATAGTTGAGATTCAAGTTTGTTAAAATCATGGCTGCAGGGGGTAGGTTGGGGTCACAATAGGGATCAAAGTTGTACATGCAAATATGTAGGGAAAATCTTTAAAGATGGGCCAAGGTGATTCAGATGAGCAATGTGGCCCATGGGCCTTTTGTTTTTATTCTGATGTCAACCCCACCCACCCACCCTCCCCCCCCCCACCCCCTTTCCAAGGAGAGGGCTACATAATTGCAGCTATACTAAACTATACATAAGGTGCATACAATGGATATCAAGACTTGGTGAAGACAACTTCACTGAATATGATTACATATGATTATAAGGACACGGAAAGTTATATCGGCCTCAACCATAGAAGTACATGGCAATATCGACCTTGCAAGTTCAGTCAATATTCCTCGTGTCTTCAGCTGATATTACTTCAAATATTATTTATAGCCCCCCCCCCCCCCTTCCTCATTACACTTTGACTGTAGATTTGTTCTTCAAATTGTAGACAGAAGTTTATTACCAAGAAAACATCACTTACCCACCTTGTGGAAAAGCACCTTCCTCTGGAACTTCGACAGGAAATCATACCAATGGCAAGATCAGGAAATAAAATATTCCCAAAGCTTTGACTCATGGGACTGATTGCAATTTTATGGAACTGTCTTGTTTTCCTTCAAATAAACCTTTCCTTTTTTTTTTTTTGTTGTTATATATGATTGTTTACTGTAGTAAGTCTCTAAGAAACAATCTACGGTATATATTAAAGATATGTGGCTCTGTCTGATACTGTCTAATGTACTCTGGCATTTCATCAGTACACTTCTTCAACATGGATGAACATTCTTGATGAGAACCTTGGACACAGTATGTCAAATGTACACGAGGGCCTGTTCTATCAAAGTGAGTTAATGTAACCATTATTTCATAGAAAGTCTTATCATTGTAACAGGAAATGTTTCATTCCTTATTTTATTTTTTGTCCAATTTGCATCCATCCTAGGTAGGTGATTTGAAAACTGGGCTCATACAATTGAATTTACTCATCATCTAAAGTAGCAAGAAATGGTTGACATGTGGACAAATTTAGAATAGAACAAAACCTTAATTTATCATTGCCCTTGGGTGAAATTATTCCTGTATACACTATACAGGATATATGGTTATACAGTAAAACTCTGATATAGCGAATTTCTGGGGACCCTCTATAAAAATTTGCTATAAGCGTAATTCGCTATACGTTTATAGCGAATTCATAATTAAAATATAACGAATTCGTTATAAAACTGATTTGTTCTACATGTATCAGTTCTCTAAGAAAGCAGCAATCGATATACTTGCGTTTGTATTGTCTTTAAAAGAAATGAAACCTATATATTTTCGAGAAGAAATATTTTTTTACAAGAAATATACACGTTGATTTATATATGATAATTCATCTTGATGGATTATTAAGTCATGCAAGAACATGTCGAGAGAGAAATGTCAAAAAAAAATTGCGCAATACATACATGTACAGTCTATTGCAATTGCCATTTACTTGTTGCTTTACACAAATAAAGGAGTGTACGATAAAATAAATGCAATCAAACTTCAAATTTAATTAACGACAATATATTTCCTAAATGTATGTGTATTGTTTTGCGTTAACAACCTTTTTTGAAAAAATACAAACATAAATTTTGTAATAAGTGTGGATCCTTTATGTCAATGGAAAACGATTGTTAAAAATCACAAAGAGTTTAAAATGAAAACAATAAATTCGTTATAAAAGGTGATTTTTGCGTTCATTTTTAATTCAAGGGGAATAGGAATTTACTTCGTTATATCGGTAAATTCACTATATCCGTGTTCGTTATAGACACAGATTTTTATAAAGAATTTGCCGGGGAAATCGTTTTCACTTCGCTATATCCGTAATTTCGCTATATTCGAGTTTTACTGTATTGACCTCTTATAACAGAACAGGCATAGTTGCAAAGCTTATGCACCATAAGTTCAAGACGCTGGTAAATGAAGTAGCAATTTTCAGTTTACACATTGCAGGAATTTGATATGCCTAATGCAATCATCATTTGATTTGTCAATGATCAAGACAAGGCAAATTGTTGAAATGGTATATTGGAAAGGATTGATTGATTTATTATTGTTTAACATCCCTCCCGAGAATTTTTCACTCATGACATATGGAGACGTCACCATTGCCGGTGAAGGGCTGCAAAAGTTAGGCCTATGCTCGGCGCTTACGCCCTTTGAGCAGGGAGGGATCTTTATCGTGACACAGGACCTAGGTTTTTGCGGTCTCATCGGAAGAACCGCCCCATTTAGTCACCTTTTACAACAAGCAAGGGGTACTGAGGACCTATTCCAACTCGGATCCCCACGGGACTATTGGAAAGGATCTCTGTCTATGACCCCCTTTGAAAAAGAGAGGGTGTATTGTTTTGCAGCTGTCGGTCTGTAGACTAAGTTTTGTTCTCTTGAATAAAGTAAGCTTTAAAGTTTTGAGTTTTACAGAAAGACCTTTATGATACATAGTCATTTGATAGTGGAACATAACTTACTGATGTGTAGAATTACTAACTTGTGAAATAAAGTTAAGCCGCCAAATCCGGATCCTTTATAGTGTATGGGGCCCCTCTGATTGAACCAACCAAAGGTTTGTAGCAAATTTAGTCATTTAAAAATACCTAATGCTATTGTTGATCCTGAGTTATATAACCAAATGAAATGACTCAGGTCTGATATATCATTTTAATAGGGTCACAATGTTTTCAACTTACCTGTGCTAAACATTCATGTGAGCTTTTCTGACCTCCCGTTGTCAGTTTGTGTGTAAATATTACATATTTACAACTTCTCCAGAACTACTGGACCAATATGCAATCAAACTTGCCATAAAGCATCATTAATAGGTAAGTGGGATTCAAAATTCTTCAACTGAAGGGTAACACCTTTTTCAAATGGGATAAAATTTGTGAAAATATGTAGCATCATTTAAAAATCTTCACCAATCGATCAGAAGACAAGAGACTCGTGGGCCACATCACTCACCAGAGTCACCTTGGCCCATATTTAATGATTTTCCCTACCGGGTATATATTCACATGTAAGACTGATCCTTATTGTGGCCCCAACCTACCCCGGGGGGGGGGGGGGGGGGGGGCATAATTTTTACAAAATTGAATCTGCACTATGTCGGTAATCTTTCATGTAAATTTCCACTTTCCTAGCCAAGTGGTTCTTGAGAAGATTTTTAAAGATTTTCCCTATATATTTTCATGTAAAACTTTCATCCCCTGTTGTGTCCCCATCCTACCCCCAGAGGGCAAGATTTGAAAAAACTTGAATCTGCACTGTCAGGAAGTTTTCATGTAAATTTCAGCTCTTGCTCAGTGGTTCTTGAGAAGATTTTCCCTATATATTTGCATGTAAAATGTTGATCCCCTATTGTGGCCCCATCCTACCCCATGGGGGCATGATTTTAACAAACTTGAATCTGCACTGTCAGGAAGCTTTCATGTCAACTTCAGCTCTTCTGGCTCAGTGGTTCATTAGAAGATGAATTTTATTTTTGTGATTATCCCCCTTTGGAGGGGGCATGGCCCTTCATTTCCACAAACTTTAGAGCCCTTCACCCAAGGATACTTTTTGCCAAGTTTGGTTGAAATTGGCCCAGTGGTTATGGAGAAGTTGAAAAGTAAAAAGTTTACAGACAGACAAAAGGCGATCAGAAAAGCTCACTTTCAGCTCAGGTGAGCTAAAAACTTAATTATGATAAAGCTTCTATATTGAGTGGACTGATTGTATATTGTTTAATGTTCCACTCAAGAATTTTTCACTCATGGAGACCTCGCCATTGCTGATGAAAGGCTGCAAATTTTAGGCCTATGCTTGGTGTTTACTGCCTTTGAGCAGGGAGAGATCTTAATTCATGCGACACCTGCTGTAAAACTGGGCCTCGGTTTTTGCAGTCTCATCCAAAAGACTGCATCATTTAGTCACTTCTTACAACAAGCAAGGGATACTGAGGACCCATTCTAACTTGGATCCCCGCAGGGCTTTAATGATCGATTGAATATTGTTTAACGTCCCTCTCGAGAATATTTCACTCATATGGAGACGTCACCACTGCCAGTGAAGGGCTGCAAAATTTAGGCTTATGACCTTTGAGCAAGGAGGGATCTTTATCGTGCTACACCTGCTGTGACACGGGACCTCGGTTTTTGTGGTCTCATCCGAAGGACCGCCCCATTTAGTCGCCTTCTACGACAAGCAAGGGGTACTGAGGACCTATTCTAACCCGGATCCCCATGGGATCAGGGCTTTAATGAGTGGAGATTCAAAATTGTAAATCATGGCCCAAAGGGATAGGGAGGAGGCCACAATAGGGGATCATAGATTTACATGGGGATATTTAGGGGAAAATCTAAAGTCTTCTCAAGCCTGTTGAAGAGCAAGGTCTTGAGTTGCCATTAATGTTCAAGCATCCTCAAAAAGAGAAAATTCAAGTGTGTTCAATTTGTGGCCCCTTGGGGTAGGGTGAGGCAACAATAGGGAATCAAAATTTTGAATGGGAATATAATAATAAAGTCTTCTTATGAACAGCTAGGTCATGAGTAGTCATGGCAAGCATCTTCAGGTGGTCCACATTCAAACTTGTTGAAATAAATTACCCTGTAGGATATGGCTGGAATAGGGGATCAAAGTTTTACATGGAGATGTATAGGAAAAACCTCGAGAACAGAATAGTCATACAAGCACCCTAAGGTAGTGCAGTTTCAAATTTCTTCAAATCATTGCCAAGGGGGTTGTGTGGAGTCGCAATGTTTTACATGGGAATTTGTAGAGAAAAGTCTTCAAAAATCTCTTAAGACTAACAGGACCATGATTATTCCTTTCAATATGCAACCATGCAGATTTTAGTTCAGGTATTCATATCATCTGGGTGGGGTCATGTACATGGCAATATATGATGAAATTTTCTTGGGATTAATAATTTCAAATGTAAATATTTTTATTTCACTTGCTACCATTAGCAAACCACAACAATGTACATGGTTTTTTATGACTTCCAGGAACATTTTGATGCTCACTATTGCAAATTGGTGTCTTTTATCTTCAAGAATCAGTGAGCTTAATGTTAGGTCCATGCATCAGACATAATTACACAACCTGCATAAGCACATAACTACAATATCAGAGTTGATCTTGGTGTTGACGAGATTAAATCCGGACTCGCCCATTGCTTCCATGCATTTGATGTGTCCAAAAACGGTAGATGTATAATTATAACAAGTTTCAGCTAGCCAGTATTACGGATGCCTAGTACAATTATCTTGAATGGAAAGACAATGGAGTAAATAATCACCTTTTAAAAATCCTCAACTTGTATATCCGTGTTTCATTGTCCATGAATACACTTGCCCAACTATCTATTTTGTATTGCTTATAGGAGTTATTGAGATTGATCACTGTTCGTTATCTTCACCTTTCATATTGATATCATGTTTATAATATTTATCAGGGTTTGTATAAAAAGTTAGTCTTTCGCAACATTATAGTACATGTAATATGTACATATATACAATGTATGTTATGGATGGATATTTTGGATAAAATTTGTCCCAGATTTAATTCCATTGAGAAATGTTGCCAATGAAATTAATCCTCCATGAATATTTCTACTTCTACAGTATATCTGTAAATTGTGATGACAATACGAACCCCAAATAGAGATCAAAATTTAGAAATCAAAGTCCATGTACATATGAAGTTATTCTTTAATGGATAAATTCAACATTTTCATATTCATGAACATAGACATTGCTGGCATATGATGATGCAGTGTTCTGTTAACACTTTGATACAAAGATTCACAAACTGTCCTATTTCTTCTTCTCAGCCTGATACTGATAATGTAGGTCAAATACATCGGTCTGAGAGATGAATTCCCAACCGGTTTCCTTCATGTGGTATACTACAAAGAAACATTTGATGGAGTCATTACATTACAAAAAAAAAAGTTCATTCTCAAAGGCATGCATGCAATGCATCATTTACTGTTACTGATGAGAAACCTATTTTTTCATATGTCAAAGTATGACCTAAATTCCAGTGTTTGCTCTTGTTTTGCCATTGAACGTCAATATCTAAAAGTTGCTCCCCCAAAATATAAAATACTTTTTATACCTACATATCAATAGATCAAAATGGCAGGGCACAAAAGGAAAACCATCATTTTAATTTAGATCGAAACAGTAATACATAGTAGTAAGGGTAATGTTTATTTACCATGAAATATATATGAAGCTCTAAAAGAATCTGCATAATATTCTTCAATGATATAATCAGTATGTCATATTACTGTCCTAATTATTCTATTGAGTACACTTACAGTTAACGACGCCACCACTGTATGCGTCCCTGTGGGTGGCATGGTAGATTGATCTCCTTCCTAGATCAATAGCTTCCTCTACAGATAGATCATAACGGTATCCACTGTCTAAAACACCATAGGCATAAACCGACCCAGAACCCACCGAGTATATATTGTTGGACATTCTTTCTCCATCACTGTCAACATAGTACAGACCAGGTCCCTGGAAGTGAAAATAGAATGTTTTAAATTTCAATTGAAAACTTCACGAAGCTGGTATTAAAAGTACATGTACACTGTAGTTCAATGCCGCATGCACCAAGCAATCAACTGTTTTATCTCAAAAGTTTGATAAAATGAAACGCAATATATGACTCCTCATAATAACTCGATTTAACAAATGTTTATCAATGGTTTATTTCCAGATTATATGAAAAACAAACTCCGATTGTACAAAAGCTAGCTTTTGACAATTTATGTTGAGCTCAGAATTGCAAATAAAATCTTACCCTTTTATCCCATCCGCAAATCATAGTTCCCTATAATATAATACATAATTAATTTAGTTGTACAGGCCAGGGTTAAATTAATATGTACATGTATTATTATAGAACCTGAAAGTCATTATGAATTGCTCTTTCAGTATAAGTTTTGAAACACAAGTTCCTTAAGGCAACTGATCTCGATCTTCACTTTCCTATGATTTCGTACATGTAGCGTAGAATCCTCTTTAACATCAATAAATTTCAAACATACATGTACATTGAGTCTACCTTCTCCTTCGAATAGTTTTATAAAGAATCTTCATAAAATTCTTTTTAACTTTTTATGGCAGTCTAAGGTTGACAAACTTAAAAGAAAGCAAGTAATACAGGACTATGTAAATGGTGGACTAAAAATGACAGACATAAATAACTACACCTTAGGATTAAAATCATCTTGGATGAAAAGAATTTTATATTCTCAAGACACAAAATAAAAAGTATTCTTAAATAAAATTGTCTCCTTAGAAACACTAATTAAAACAGGATAAAATGTCGTTAAAAACGACATCAACAATACTTTCTGGAAAGATACCATTACTGCATTTCAAATAGTTCAAGATAAAATAAAAGTTCAATCCTGGTATGACTTTATAAGCCAACCAATATGGGAAAATAGCAAAATCAAAATTGAAAATAAAACAGTTTTCTATAAAAAATGGTTTGAGAAGAATTTAGTGTACATATCAGATTTACTTGATGAAAAGGGGTCTTTTTATTCTTTAGAAAATTTACATAAAACTTATAAAATCAAAACAATTTTTTTGATATATGCTTCAATCCAAATGCTGTACCACTCAGACAATTCGAATGGAAACCAACAATCCCAAACCTATTGTGCCTCTTGATATTAGAATATTTTGTACAAGTAAAAAAGGAACTACGCATATTTATAATACTCTAATTGCAGAGACCATAATTCCATTAGGAAAAATGAAATGAGGAAAGCATTTTGAAATTTCAGATTCACAATGGGAAAAGATTTATTCACATCCTTTTCAATATACAAAAAATTCTAAATTGCAATGGTTACAGTTTAGAATTAAAAACTACATTTTAACTACAAATTCATTCTTATTTAAAATAGGGAAAGTAGACACCAAATTATGTTGTTTATGCAAAAATAGTAACTAAAGTAAATTTATTGTTCTTGGAAAATGCTTACAACAAATAAAGTTTCTATATCAAGAGGCATATTACTACATCTCTCAATCTGGAGGCACAAAAATAAATACTTGCCATAGATAGCCCCATTCCTTTATAGTTGTAGACAATGTTGGCCAATAATTTAGATGCTGCAGCCACTGATATCCTTTCTTTGTTTCGTAATTCATATATGCTACAAGTAAATTGAAAGCATGCAAGACAAACCTTAATGACTTAACATATTAAGTACCACAGAATTCTGACAGAGCACCAAAAAGTGAATTTTGGTATGTCAGAGCAAATCTCACTTATTTGAATCGCTGATCAGCCACTGAAAGCATGGAAATTTACACAATTTTCACAGAGTGTCAGATACTGACATGTCATGTTTGCAATGTGCATATTACAGTATCCCTGTTACACAGGGTTGCTTGCTCCAAGCATCATTTACTAACAGTCTGGCTAGTAGCTTAATGCTTAACATTGTCCCACTTACCGACACTGTCTTGCTAGTACCCTCTCCCAGTAAGCACAGTCTGCAGCCCCACCTGCCATGGTTCCAAGTAAATAAGGATTTATTTCAATCACTTTCTTCACAGTCTGGGATTCTGAAAATACAAAAATTTAGCTTCAAATAAGGAACGTATTGGATAAATATGTAATATGCATTTAACATATTTTCTGAAAAAGTATATTACATGTAAATATACAATGTAAGTATTGGAGCCAAGGAGACTTGTATGCATATGAGTGTTTGCATTTCAGCTTCCGGGTAAAACACCACCTTAACTCAATCCCCACCTTCTATAGATAGAGCTTGGCAAATTTTAAGATTGATGAAGCACAGTTATTAATCTCAGAAAAAATATTTGTCTAGAAAACACCTGAATCTAAAGGGGAATTCCCAAGGTTAATTTGCCTTGGACATACTTTGAAATTTATCATTGACCTGTATTGCCATTGATCAAAATAGCAATGATAATGGAACTGCAGAGGATGCACAAAATGTAAATTGTAATGTTTAACGATCAAACTTTTTTTTTTTACTTCACATATTAAACTTGACATGGGGGCAGGCCTGGGGTCAATTACATAGCAATGTAATGCATTACATTACATATTACTTGAGAGTGTGTTACATTACATAACATACTGATATTGAAGAAATGGCAGAAAAATTATTTCTTCATGATTTATGAAATTTAAATATACACTAACATAAGCACACTTAATATTCATCAATGTTAGGAAAGGCATCCAAGTTATTCATTGCATTTGATTATCATCAATGTTTCAAAAGTTTCATCTTTCAGAGAACAACTGTCTGAAAGAAAGAACAATTTCTTAAAACAGTTCACAACAGTCTACTTTGAAACCTTACAAATAGTCCTAGGGAAACATTCAATAAATATTTGAAGTGTTGACTTACTATACCTTAAGTATTAGAAATCAAATGTTGTTCATTAAATACTGTTAACTCTTAAAAGACAATATACTTGATGTTGATCTTTTTGTTCATAAGGTCTAAAAGTCAATCACTAACATAATGAATTAATCCAAACCTCAAAAATATCATCAAGTATTTGAAGTAATGTAAATGTAATTGGAATGTAATATGCATTACAGTATATTTTCTACAAGTAATGCATTACATTACCATTACTTGTTAGGCCAAAAAAAAAATAGGTGTGTTTACTGTAACCTGCTGGAAAAAAATAGGGTCGGAAGGTAGATTTTTTATTTTTGAAAATTGTCAAATGCAATTACAGGAGAAGAAAAATGCTTAATGGAAAACAGATGATGGATGCAAAGCAATGAATCACCTAAATTCAATTTGTAGATAAAATACAATGGTGTCAGAATCAATTTATTAACATGTCAGATTAATGAACACTTTAGAACGGCCTTGCCACTACGCCTTGTTTCCCCTCAGATTTACATGTGTCACACAATGGCAATACAGTTTTGAATTTCTTTTTGAGTTCCACATCAACTGATGCATGTACATATGCAACAAATGTCATTCCTGCCAATACCACTGCTGTAGTATTGAACTTTGACTGGAAATGAGCAAGTAATACTGGATCTACACATGATGGAGTCACAGACGCTGTCGATGTCGCTGATTTTGTTTTCACTGAACATTAATTGTTTTTTTAATTTATAGTCATGATATATATAAAAACTTTCAACAAATGTAGTTGAGTCCCTGAATGGAGCTATTACAGTTTTCTTCTCCTTAGAATGGGTACACTCATTAAATGTGAGCGACAGAACAGACGAACCACATGTTGCAGCCGCACCGGAGGTCGCCATATTGGTGTAAGAAAGGTAAAAGTCAAGTTCGGATACGGACCAAAATAAAATATTTCCGCATTTATTTTTTTTTTGCCGATTTTGTCAATAAAAAAGTCTAGGGTCGGCAGCTACAAAATAGGGTCGGTCGGACTACCGTAAACACACATTTTTTTTTTTTGGCCTTATGCAAAAAGTGGCTCATTACACTGAAATTGGCTGTCAATACATTACCATTGGTCCATTACACATTACCATTGCCCCAGGCCTGCATAGGGGGCAAGTAATAAGAAGTAGGCAAATGAATTTTATTTACTTGGTCACTTGTCATAGGGGAAGTGCTACAATAAATCAGTTTGACAACCCTTGAATCCAGAGTTTTTGAAATCTACTGCTCCAAACTAAAGGTTCTGACCTAAATAATCCCTCTGGACCAATAATAGCTAATTAATAGTACATTTCATTGTTTAAACTAGTAAAATCATCAAAATGACCAGTATGTGAAAAACATTTTAATACAACTCTCTGAATCATTTACATTAAGTATATAACGAAAACCTTAATTTCTAATTTTTTTGTAAAAAAAAAGTTAATTTAAAAATTGCAAAGTTGCACGAGGAAAGGATTAGGCTGAAGGTTAGGTCCCCTACAGTAAATTAAGGAAACCACAGATCAGGAAATAAAGAACCATGCCTCATTGGATGATCGGTCACGTCCAGTGTCTTGATTTCTATATCATTTAATAACTTTTAAAGTGATGACTTAACAATGATGCTGATTGGATGAAAAAATCGTTTGATTTCTTATTATTAGTCAAAAAAAAATTTCCTCCGGAGTTTATCTGCACTAAGCACGCGTCCGGGACTACTTTTCTCTGGAATGCATCTTCCCCATTCTACTTTTAGCGCTAATTATAAAACGTGAATTTCCACACAGCCATTGTAAATGAAATGTATTCATTTGATGCTACCAAAAATAAATACAATCAAAGATATGAATAATTTTAAGAAACAACACACATAGGCCTAATGATGACGTGGCAGAATAGTCAACTTGATAGTGTAGGACACTGCACTGGGAGATCTAGAAGTAGACAGATTGTAAACACAAGTTCCCAGTGTATGTATTGTCTGCTTTACAAGTTCAACAACAGCAAGCAGCGACTTTTCATCTAGTAGATATTAATGAAATTGAACTGCGTCATATGGGGCTCACAGTCAACGAGGGCAATTTAGATGAAGAGGTGTGCTTTTTACTTGGGATTGATTGATTGAATATAGTTTAACGTCCCTCTCAAGAATATTTCACTCATATGGAGACGTCACCACTGCCGGTGAAGGGCTGCAAAATTTTGGCCTATGCCCGGTGCTTAAGGCCACTGAGCAGTGAGGGACTTATCGTGCCACACCTGCTGTGACATGGGACCTTGGTTTTTGCGATCTCATCTAAAGGACCGCCCCATTTAGTCGCCTCTTACAACAAGCAAGGGGGTACTGAGGATCTATTCCAACCCGGATCCCCACGCGATTTTCACTTGGGAAGTTTCTAGTATACCAGTCCCCAATAGCATGCGACTGTACATGACCAGTTCTTACCCTTGCCATTGTTAAGCAGACTGTCAACACACCGCCATTTGCATTTTTGCCTCGGATGCTGAGACGTGAAACTCGCCAATGTTTCATGAAATAAAATTGATTAGAAAGCCCAGCGGCAATTGGGCGTAATTAAGCGGGGACTTGGTGGCGGCAGCCCCCAATAAGTCAAGGTGATCATGCGAGTCTATTATATAGATTTTAAAGAAATTAAGCAAGGATGTTGGGGGCAGCCCCCATTTCAGAAGTAATCCATGGGCTAAAATGTTGAGTAACGCGTTTATAAAAGTTTTTTCCCCAATGTTGCACTTACTAGAATATTTTCCGTAAAAAGGAAGAATCAATATCCTTTCTCAATCCCAGAAGGAATTCAGTTTGCTTTCATCAACATCAGTGACGATAATATTCAGGAGAATTACGCAAGATAACGCACACGTCACAATATTCCTGCACAACGGATTTTATCTATTTGGGAATACAAAATGTACATCTTTTTGCATTTTGTTTTCATTTTGAATTTTTAAAAAAAATTGTTTAAAAACCAGTCTTTTACACTTCATTTTACACAAGGAATTAAATTTTGGGCTTAATTTTGCGATTTTTTGCCGTTTTATCGATTTTAACCGATCACTCACGCAATCCTATATATATTTTAGTGCTTTATTTTGGGGACCCAGCAGTGTTCCTTTTACTTCATATTGAAATGGGCCCGAGTCACATAACACTGTTTCTACGACACAACCAGTGTTCAACATCTCCTCGATTGCAATGCAGAATACATCCAGTCACCACTTGTTCTCTTCCTTTATATCTAATTCAGTTTTTAACCATTGCACCTCTAATTTGGCGTATAATCCATTTTATTCTGCACAGTAACTCTACCTAATCTGTACGCACAGCCAGTTTTGTTGTTGTTTACGTTGCTACATATGGGTATTCCTATGTGCCATTTCAAAAACGTTAATTCAAGCTTTTTGATGAGAGAAACACAATTAGATGATAAGAAATAATACTTATAATTCTTTATTTGATGCATGTATCAAACGAAAAACTGGACGGAAAACTTTTTCATCATATACGCTCATTGATGAAATTTTTTGTCCAATTTTTCGCTAGATACATGCATCAAATAAAGAATTATAAGTTTCATTTCTTAAGACTTGAATACACTACAAACCTTGCGTTTACAAATTTAGTTTCTAACCTATGGAAGGTCCGGCTGTGGCTCTTGAATCCACTGCAACAATTACACCCTGTTGAAATTTGAAGGCCAGAGTCGTAGTACCATGATCAAAATGTATCTTGACATCACTCTTTGGATTAGTAAACTCTTTCATGCTCTCTACCGGCTAAAATAAGAAAGGAATAGAAAAAATATTTAGGTTATCAACAATTGAGGAAATTCGAAATCCAAACTGTAATGAGACGCACAATACATTCGTATTATAGTCTATTTTTGTTCTCTTACATCAATGCCATATGGGATTGTGAAGCTGTTTGTTGTTGTCAATGCATCGTTTAAAAGATGTGTTGATGTTCCTCCAAAATCGCTTAGAAATCCATTTTTTAACTGGTTTGTTTTCAATCCACAAACATCGGCAAGCGCCATGATGATTATAAATGTTTTCAGAATTGTAGGATCGCAGTAAATGAAAATACAACTTACAAGATTCTTTGAAATAATTAATTGTATATTAAGCCTAAGTAGTAAAATCAAGTCACGTTGTAAATATACAAGATAAATAATCAAATGATATTGATAAGAATGAGATTTTTAAAAAAAAAATAAATAATAATCTTTAGAATGCTTTGTACTTCCGGATGTCTGCTACCAGCTGATACAAACAATAGACTGTTTCATGGCTGATATATTCGAAGTTTTTCGAACTATTTTTATTATTGCCGTCGCTTTGGTTGCAGTAATACTTTTCATAGCTTGTGGTAAGTCCCAACTTAGCGTTCCTACTTAATAGATCTCCTTTACTGTGTATAATATTCTTTATAATGTTCTCCTGCAGAAACACACTGCCACGCTTAAAGTTGAACAGCTGTTAAATAGGCCTATTAGTATTAGGATCAGTGTTACAAGCAATATTGTCTTCTTTCATAACCCTCTGTGGACCCTTTATTGGAAATAAACAATAATTCAATTATTCTACTATACATAGGCCTCACAGTACCAGTTTTGTTATTCTATATCAAAATATTTTTCAGTCATTGTTAATGTTTTTAATAAGTAGGCCTATATATTTCCCTTTGTGTAGGAAACCATGACTAACATATGCCCTCCACTGATCGATGTTTAAAGAAAATATTTCAAGTATAATTTGTGTGTTAGAGCAAGTTCAAGTGAAGGAGTTGGATTTTTTATTAAAAATAACTATAAGCCCTATATTTAGAATATTTATTCCACCAATGTGGACCCACAGAGGAGCATTAGGATGCACAAAGTCCAAAATCACAGAAACATATATAAAAACGAAAAAGGAAAAACAATTGCACTGCATGATGAACAAAGTTAGCCTTCAAATCTATAATCAAATTTCAAGCACAATGTCAAGGTGGCTGATTAAATGGTTCACTTCAAGCTAATCCGAGATTCCTCTGACTCTTAACCCCGCTTTTATTTTGTGACTTTTGCGGGGGAGAGTCAGAGCGGACTCCATATTGAAAAGTGGGAATTCAGCGACACCAGCTGGTGTCGCTGCTTTACCTACCTCTTACAACTTTATTTCGCGGACCCATCTTCCAAGACGCGAGGATTCAGTTATCGGAAGATTATTCTACAAATACATCATGATTAATACGATACTATCGCCGTTTAAACGGCCCTAACACCGACAAATGGAGCATCACTTGAATTAGGTCGCCGCCTCGCCATTTGATTTCTTTGCGCATGACGTCAGCACATGTAAACACAAAATTCCATCGTTTAAACGGCGATAGCATCGTATTAATCATGATGTATTTGTAGAATAATCTTCCGATAACTGAATCCTCGCGTCTTGGAAGATGGGTCCGCGAAATAAAGTTGTAAGAAGTAGGTAAAGCAGCGACACCAGCTGGTGTCGCTGAATTCCCACTTTTCAATATGGAGTCCGCTCTGACTCTCCCCCGCACATGTCAAATATAAAAGCGGGGGTAAGAGTCAGAGGAATCTCGGATTAACTTCAAGCCTGCTAAAAAAAAGGGGGGGGGGGGCTTGAAAACAGCAAACAGGATAAGAGAGATCGACATATGAATAGGAAAAGCGGTCTGAGCATACTTTTCAGCATTTGAGAAACAACCAGTTTTGGCTGGTTTTTGATTTGTATTCTGCAATTTATTCGATATAATTTATAAATGGGGACAGGTTTTTGTGGGTCCTGCTACAAATGTAGGAGTCCTGCAAAATTCTTCTTTTGGGTTGTACCTAATGTCCTACTTTTAAAAAACTCATCGTGTCTGACCTTAATTTAGGTGGCTGGAGGAGCATTATAGAAAGCCTAGCTACTAGTGGGTCAGCTACTCTTGTGGCCACCTCTCATCTTGCTATTTCCAAGTGTGTAGAGATAGTCTAGGTCCTTAATGAATGCCCTATTCTTGTGGTACATAATGTACATACAGGTTGCAAGCCTAAGCTTAAGTATGGAAGATCTGTAGGGTGCTCTACATGAGTCTGTCTCGTGTCCATCATTGCTATTACACACACTGGTACGCTGTGGTATACAAATCTGTATTCCATCTAGTTCCTTATGATTGCAGGCAGATGGGGGCCTCATACTCTGGAGGCATATTCCAACTGAGGTTTTACTATGTAGAATGGCCATTTGGCTCTTCTGACTTTATGGTTTACATTTGAAAAGTTTTCTCAAATTAATCTACAGGTATTTTTGTGGCCATGATGATGGTAGTTAACATGTGCATATGCCAATGCAAGTTATAAATTGTAATATGGTTACTGAGGCTGATTCCTAAGCACTGACACTCGGAACTCTCCCAAGTTTATATCTGCATGGAGATTATGTTTTTGCAGGGGGCGATATTTCCATACACTCGTACATAACTGTAATGTCAATGCACTTTTTCAGGTGGTAATTCATCTGCCACTTCTCTATTAAGAGAGCTTTTGTAGGGTTTAGATCTGCATGAATCTTGTTTATTAGCTTGTCCAGTTCATAAACGATTGTACTCTTGAGCCAGACAAAAACATGCACACTTAGAAAGTAGAAAATTACTGATCAATTTAACAGTGGAAAACAATGTATTGTAAATTATTCCATGAGTTTTTTCCCATACATGTTCAAATGAGAATTATAACATAATGCTGTTCTTTTACACAGGATGGTATCTTGTATGGAAGCTCTTCTTGTCAAAATTCAAGTTTGTACAAGAACTTCTAGGGAAAAATGAAGGGAGGAATGTAGAGGTGGCCTCAAAAAAGCCCAGAACAAAGGTCAGGCGAGACTAGAGTGAAGGCTGAGGTGTTCAGTCATATTTGGTAGTAAGGTGGGAATAACAGTAGAAGAATTCAGCAATGGTTCCACAGGGGTCAGACAAGACTATTGTGAAGGCTGAGATAGTAAATTGGAAATGGTGGAAGCGCAAACAACACAGCTTTTGGTGTGGTTTCTTGATGAGCAATTTTGTGTGCTGGAACTAAGACATTACATCAAGTAATTTTCAGCAGTTTAAAATATTGTTTTCATGTCCAGACTTAGTTCTGTAAATATATACAGGTATATATGTACTGTGACAATGAGTGTGTGTGCAGTGTTCGAAATTTGTTTAAAACTTGGTATAGACCACGGGTTTATGCCAAAACAAGATGACATAGACCTCATTGAATTGGCATAGACCGCAACATTGGGGAAAAAAATAACACAAATATAAAACATTTTCATTTACTTCTAATGTACTTAAAAATCATATTTTCTTTCCATTTCCATAACAATATCCTCCTATACTCATAACGTTTATCAGACGTTGACTGACCATGCAGGGTCTATTGGGATAACTTTATTGCTTGAAATCTAGAAAATCGGCATAGACAATTTGGTCTATCCCAATTACAACTGGCATAGACCCGTGTCATTTGACTCGGTCTATGGTTAATTTCGAACACTGGTGTGTGAATATATACTGCAGACTCCTGCAGAACAACAATGTGTTTTATGCTGAAAGGATAGAATATGTCTAATTAAACATGTTAGATATAAAAGTATTTGCTTGCAACATACATGTATCATGCAAGTTTATATGTAACAATTTGCTTTTACAATGTACTTTGTAATATTTTGTAAACAACTTGATTAGCCTTTACATTTTAATATTGACATGATATGATATTGGGTATACATAATCTATCAGGTGATTGTACATTTATATTAAATGTTAGTGTCTGTGAGGAATGTTACCTCTTTGTTTTTGTTTTTTTTTTAACAAAATTTTAAAGATACACAATTTCAGAATTTTACATTTTAGATGTCCCTTTGATTGGTTGAATATGTCTAAGGTTACCAGTCTATTCTTGAAATATAAATTTTGAAACAAACATCTTTGACACCGTGTTAACATATTTCTAGATTACAGTTCACTCAGAGAATGAAGCTATTTCATGCATGTGATCCATCCACAGTATTTAACACTGCTGTATAATAAAGTAGATGGAAAACAAGATTTTCTGGTATTTGAATTATGGACATAGTCCCCTTTCAAAAGACAAAATGCTTCAAAAATCACATTTCAGTTTAAACACAATATGACAAATGAATTTGAGTTGCCATACCTCGACTGAATTCAACCCTTACAGGGATGTATTGCAGGATCCATTGAATGTTTTACCAAGGCCCTATCTTTACTCTTACCAAAATATTAACTGCTACAAAGGAAAAACTTCAAACATATTGTACCACAACACACATGGTAAATGCTGTAAATCAAATGTGGCTCAAAACAGTTTTTTAATCCAGTGGGTGTGTCCATAGCATGAACAAAACCAGGGATATTAGCAACTGGTACCACTGTCAATCATCAGTCAGAGTGAGACTTGTAAAAACACGTACTGTGGTCTCTCATCATTATTTCTTAAGCTGGGTGGATATGTTTCTTCTACAACCTAAACTAATAAGGTTATGCAGAGAATACAAATGAAAACTGAAAACTTAGACGAATTTTAAGATACATTTCATAAAAAGGAGTTCCATATCTTTGACGAGGTCAACTAAACCCTTGTGTTCATTCTCTTAGTCCAATTAAGGGTTTCCATATTGTAGTTCAGATATATAGCAAGTGACACTTTGACCTTTTCCAAGAGTACAGTGGCTCAAAACAGTTTTTTAATCCAATGGTTTTGTCCATATCATGAACAAAACCAGGGATATTAGCAACTGGTACCACTGTCAATCATCAGTTAAGAGCGACATTTGAAAAGATATCAACTGCAAATTGCCATAATAGTTTCTTACAGAGCATGAATTTGATTTCTTTTCTTCTATATAAAACGTCAAGGTTATACACAAGATAGAAATGAAATCATGAAAAGAACAATGACATCCATATTCAAATATGTTCCATACCTTTAATGCACACATCTATGCCATTTTCTTGAATCTTTAAGTCCAAATAAAGGTTTACATATTGTAGTCTAGATAATGTGCAAGTCACTTTAACTTTCTCCAAGATAACAGTGGCTCTAAACATTTCTCTATCTAGTGACTGTCCAGATAATGTGCAAGTCATACTCTAACCTTTTCCAGGACGACAGTGGCTCAAAACAGTTTTTTAATGCATCGGGTTTGTCCATATGAACAAAACCAGGGATGTTAGCAACTGGTACCACTGTCAATCATCAGTCAGAGTGAGACTTGTAAAATCACGTACTGTGGTCTGTGATCATTAATTCTTAAGCTGGGTGGATATGTTTCTTCTACAACCTAAACTAATAAGTTTATACAGAGAATACAAATGAAAACTTGGACGAATTTTGTGATACATTTCATAAAAAGGAGTTTCATATCTTTGACAAGGTCAACTAAACCCTTGTGTTCATTCTCTTAGTCCACTTGAGGGTTTCCATATTGTAGTCCAGATATTCTGCAAGTGAGACTCTGACCTTCTCGAAAAGTACAGTGGTTCAAAACAGTTTTTTAATCCAGTGGGTTTGTCCATAGCATGAACAAAACCAGGGATGTTAGCAACTGGTACCACTGTCAATCATCAGTCAAGAGCGACATTTGAAAAGATATCAACTACAAATTGCCATAATAGTTTCTTACGGAGCATGGATTTGATTTCTTTTCTTTTATATGAAACTTCAAGGTTATACACAAGATAGAAATGAAATCATGAAAAGAACAATGACATCCATATTCAAATATGTTCCATACCTTTCATGCAGACATCTTTACCATTTTCCGTAATCTTTTAAGTCCAAATAAAGGCTTCCATCTTGTAGTCTAGATAATGTGCAAGTCAAATTTTAACCTTCTCCAAGACGATAGTGGCTCAAAACAGTTTTTTAATCCAGTGGGTGTGTCCATAGCATGAACAAAACCAGGGATATTAGCAACTGGTACCACTGTCAATCATCAGTCAGAGTGAGACTTGTAAAAACACGTACTGTGGTCTCTCATCATTATTTCTTAAGCTCGATGGATATGTCTTTTCTACAACCTAAACCAATAAGGTTATGCAGAGAATATAAATGAAAACTGAAAACTTAGATGAATTTTGTGATACATTTCATAAAAAGGACTTCCATATCTTTGACAAGGTCAACTAAACCCTTGTGTTCATTCTCTTAATCCAATTAAGGGTTTCCATATTGTAATCCAGATATTCTGCATGTGAGACTCTGATCTTTTCCAGGATGACAGTGGTTTAAATCCAGTGGGTTTGTCCATATCATGAACAAAACCAGGGATGTTAGCAATTGGTACCACTGTCAATTATCAGTCAAGAGCGACATTTAAAAAGACATGAACTGCAAATTGCCATAATAGTTTCTTACAGAGCATCGATTTGATTTCCTTTCTTCTATATAAAATGTCATGGTTATACACAAGGTAGAAATGAAATAATGGAAAGAACATTGACATGCATCCATATTCAAATATGTTTCATACCTTCATTGCACACATCTATGCCATTTTCATGAATCTTTAAGTCCAAATAAAGGTTTCCATCTTGTAGTCTAGATAATGTGCAAGTCACATTTTAACCTTCTCCAAGACGACAGTGGCTCCAAACATTTCTTTATCTAGTGACTGTGTCCAGATAATGTGCAAGTCACATTCTAACCTTTTCCAAGACGACAGTGGCTCAAAACAGTTTTTTAATCCAGTGGGTTTGTCCATAGCATGAACAAAACCAGGGATGTTAGCAACTGGTACCACTGTCAATCATCAGTCAAGAGCGACATTTGAAAAGATATCAACTACAAATTGCCATAATAGTTTCTTACGGAGCATGGATTTGATTTCTTTTCTTCTATATAAAACGTCAAGCTTATACACAAGATAGAAATGAAATCATGAAAAGAACAATGACATCCATATTCAAATATATTCCATACCTTTAATGCAGACATCTTTACCATTTATGTAATTTTTAAGTCCAAATAAAGGTTTCCATCTTGTAGTCTAGATAATGTGCAAGTCACATTTTAACCTTCTCCAAGATGACAGTGGCTCCAAACATTTCTTTATCTAGTGAATGTGTCCAGATAATGTGTAAGTCATACTCTAACCTTTTCCTGGACGACAGTGGCTCAAAACAGTTTTTTAATCCAATGGGTGTGTCCATAGCATGAACAAAACCAGGGATGTAAGCAACTGGTACCACTGTCAATCATCAGTCAGAGTGAGACTTGTAAAAACACGTACTGTGGTCTCTCATCATTATTTCTTAAACTGGGTGGATATGTTTCTTCTACAATCTAAACCAATAAGGTTATGCAGAGAATACAAATGAAAACTTAGATGAATTTTGTGATACATTTTATAAAAAGGACTTCCATATCTTTGAAGACGTCAACTAAACCCTTGTATTCATTCTTTTAGTCCAATTGAGGGTTTCCATATTGTTGTCCAGATATTCTGCAAGTGATACTTTGACCTTTTCGAAAAGTACAGTGGCTCAAAATAGTTTTCTAATCCATTGGGTGTGTCTATAGCATGGACAAAACCAGGGATGTTAGCAACTGGTACCACTGTCAATCATCAGTCAAGAGCGACATTTGAAAAGATATCAACTACAAATTGCCATAATAGTTTCTTACGGAGCATGGATTTGATTTCTTTTCTTCTATATAAAACGTCAAGCTTATACACACGATAGAAATGAGATCATGAAAAGAACAATGACATCCATATTCAAATATGTTCCATACCTTGAATGCAGACATCTTTACCATTTTCCTTAATCTTTAAGTCCAAATAAAGGCTTCCATCTTGTAGTCTAGATAATGTGCAAGTCACATTTTAACCTTCTCCAAGACGACAGTGGCTCCAAACATTTCTTTATCTAGTGAATGTGTCCAGATAATGTGCAAGTCATACTCTAACCTTTTCCAGGACGACAGTGGCTCAAAACAGTTTTTTAATCCAGTGGGTTTGTCCATAGCATGAACAAAACCAGGGATGTTAGCAACTGGTACCACTGTCAATCATCAGTCAGAGTGAGACTTGTAAAAACACGTACTGTGGTCTCTCATCATTATTTCTTAAGCTGGGTGGATATGTTTCTTCTACAATCTAAACCAATAAGGTTATGCAGAGAATACAAATGAAAACTGAAAATTTAGATGAATTTTGTGATACATTTCATAAAAAGGACTTTCATATCTTTGACGACGTCAACTAAACCCTTGTATTCATTCTCTTAGTCCAATTGAGGGTTTCCATATTGTAGTCCAGATATTCTGCAAGTGAGACTCTGA
>NC_079164.1:76980614-77048114 GCF_947568905.1 Ostrea edulis | reverse complement strand
ATACCTTAGTTCAAATAAGTTTTTCCATATTGTGGTCTAGATAATTGTACAAGCCACACTGTCCTTTTTTAAGACGACATTGGCTCAAAACAGTTCTGTAATCCAGTGGGTGTGTCCATAGCATGAACAAAACCAGGGATGTTAGTATCTGATACTGCTATCAATCATTTAGTGAGGCTAGGGAGGACATTTACTGTAAACTGTCATGATGCCTTCGTAAATTACGAGGATTTAGATTTATTTTTTTTTTACACTACCTAAAACATATATGATTTTCTTTGTTTACTTTTGAAAGTGTTACATTGACGATAAGTGAATGACAAAACGTTTACTTTCTAACCTAATTTTGCCCCCTTCTTTAAGGTTTTTGATATACAATGATGCACATACCTAAACCCTTGTGATCAGGTTGGTTGCAGCTTTGAATTTTACATCAGTTTTAGTTAAGTTTTGGAATAAATACAAATTATCGCAATTACCACGGAACACCAGTTTCGCCATTACAATGAAGAATTGTATTATATTTTTATATCAAAATATATCATGAACATTTCATACAAAATCTGCAATCAATTAATGGGAATTTATCATTAAATTCATTGTCTGCATGGCGTTGAATTCCATCATATATATAGTACATGCATATCTATCAATCTAAGTGTACATATAGTGTTTCATTAATTCTTAAGAAGTCCATGAATTATAAACATACCCAAGAAGCAAAAAGACTCTGATTGATTGATTGTATATTGTTAAACATCCCTCTGAAGAATATTTCACTCATGGAGACGTTAAAAAAAGGACTCTAAAATAAATCCACACAAGTAGTAGTAAAAAAAATTATCACAAAGCCGATACAGTATGTATACACGACTAGTTCGATTATTCAGTATATTTCCTAAGTATATATATTCAAATGAAATACACTTTTCTGTACGTCAGTGCTTGTAGACCCAACCCCCAACCCCCTTATCGGTTACTTTCGGAGTCTAGATTCAACCATCATACATTATAGATTAAGATAATAATTGCCCTAAACAGAAGGGTTTTTTTTAAATAAAATTTGTAATGTATCAATAGTCCTAAACAAGTAAATTACACCATGCTCATGCATCCTGTATCACAGGGGCTAGGCCCGTTTTGGGGCCGAACTCTGTTATTTATGATATCACAGAGTTCGGGCCCAAAACGGGCTTAGCCCCCTGTGTCTTGTATAGATTCTAAGATCGACTGCTCTCGCGTCTGTTCTGTACATTTTCAATAATACTTTCAATATTTTTAAATATTATCTTTAACATCTTGCATTGATTAAAAAACTGCTGAATATTATAAGAAGAAAAACCTGTTCTAGGTCCATTATATATGTTTATATATTCGTTTATTTTCCCGCGAAGCTTCCGTGATGTATGATCTGCCTCCAGGGTAACTACATATACCCGAAACAAACTACAGAAAACATTGAAGTTCTGTGACTTCCTGTTACAGGCACTACCAAATAAGTGGCATGAAATTGACGATTTTTAAAACAGGAATATTTCATTCAAAAGTCTATTTTCCCAATGCTCATGCATTGTCTAATTTCTATATAACGAAAATAAGAGGTATTATTTCATTAAATATATGCTATAAAAGAAAAGACAGGCCAAAATATAAACTCTTTAGGTCTCCTATTCTATAGTACCTTGTCTGCCACCAACTCCTTTCTCTCAACATTTTCCCGGGCCTAAATACAACTATCCTACTTTTTGGATTATTACGGGTAAAATACGCACAGCAACAACGAGTTTCAGTAAAGAGTTGAAAGATTAGCATGACACATTAGCAGTAAATCCATACCTATTCAGCCTGGTTTCATCTTCAACAATTACATAGATAGAAATGACACAGTTAATGTTAAAGAACCCTGCCTTAAGCCGCCTTGGGTCCCATGTACTTTCGTGTGTTTTTCCATTCAACCCGAAACTTCCGCGCTCTGAAACTCTCTTGTGATCCCATGGTAACTGCTTCCAGGATGTACTGTAAACTTCTTAAAGTAGGAACGGTTCTGTATTTTAATTCCGGAATTTCTTTCAAGGGATACATTGATTGTGACGTCATGAAAAAGACTTTGCACATTCCACGTATGACAAGTCATTTATCTACATAATCTTTACTCACAGGACTATGCATTCAATATTTTATGTACATGTATACTTCATGCACTCTAACCGATATCAGAACTACTGGTTCTGATGTGAGCTGAGAGGAGAATCTAAGCGTTTTTACAGCATGCGCGGATCTAAAAGGGGAGGGGGGTGCTTAATTTGCAAAATATATGATTAACCTTTTTTTTTTCCATTAATTTTGAATATATTCGAAAAATTTTGCACAATACGACTCACATCGAGTGAATAAGAGGTAGTGGGTTTTAAAAACCAATATGATGTATGGCGAATGAAGTTTGTAATCAAAAAATTATTTTGAAAGTAAAGATGCGTTGGGTTCTACCGGTAAAATCCGCCGGTATATTTACAACTTTCACAATTTTACCAACAAGAAACCTCTGGACAAAGTAAACCATTGACTGACAATATTACATACGCTTCTCTAACTGCATTGTCATAACGTCATTGACTTCTAAATGGTAGTGTACACTGTACAAGTAACTACTTTGTTCATCTTTAAAAACTGGCCGAAAAGAAATTGTACAACCATTTTGTCAGACAGGAAAACCGAAGATATTTCAACCTACACCCCATTTTGTACTGTTTTGAATGACAATAGTCCATAATGCTCAGATGATTTTTTTTTTTTTTAAAGAGGGTTGTTTTATTTTCTTGCCAAAAGTTTTACCCCCCCCCCCCTTCTCCTGCAAAAAAAAGGAACCGTGTATATCATGCTATCTAAAAAGAAATTATACGTGTATATACGTTCAGAGTAAAATGTTGGTTTTTTAAAAATTAATTTTTAATACCATACATAAAATGTTACCTCAATTTAACTGTAGTATCTAACAATACAAAACTGGAGAAAGTTGAAGTTCCTATAATTCATCTTTGCATGAAAATTTAAGAAATACAAACAAGCAAACAAAAAATAACCCCTCCCTTTCGTCAAGGTATCAGTATTACTCTGGAAATCTAGTTCATATTTTCTACTTGTAATCTACTATCCGTATATAATTTCTATTTGAATAATACACCATTTATATTCTATGGTGCTGCATTTTGTATTGTATATGAATCCCGATGTAATTGTTTCAGTAAGATATTTTGTTAAGCTTGATAAATATATCCACGACGTTTTGCCTATTAACAATTTTAATTTTCATTTATATGTCAATTCGATATATCCATGTGAGCTCGAAATAAAAGACACCACAGAGTCGCTCACTTCTGCGTCATACTTTGATATTTTATTGAAAGTACATGAAGACATTAACGGCAAACTGACAACTCATCTGTTTGACAAACGGGATGATTTCAGCTTCTCCATCGTCAACTTCCCATATTTATGTATAGCAATATTCCATTATCACCTGCATATGGTGTTTACCTGATCAGGATATAGGGCTCATGGCGCGGGTGACCGGTCGACAAGGGATGCTTACTCATCCTAGACACCTGATCATTATCATCATCTTTCATAAATAAAAGTCCAAACTTCTTCATAATAATATTTTATTTTTTTTTTTGCTTTCTTTATAGAATCAACCATGCATATCCTTTATATTGGCGACGCCAAATTAACACAAACTCAAATACATGTAATGGAAGATTAGTTAATTATTTCAAGATATCATCAAATAAATTATTGCTCTCATCAATTCCGCGCATCAAAGTGGTGGAATTATTGCACGCAACTTTTTTTTATTTTATTTTTTATTTTTGTGCACATACCGGTATATCAGATATACAATAATATTATATCCAGAGGAGAAGAAAAAAAAACCCAAAAAAAACCCCAAAGCATATAAGCTGAAGGTATGTGGGATTTGAGAGAGAAAGAAGAAGAGGAAGATAGAGAAGTTAAGAAAACATAAGGTTCCATCGATTATATTGGGCATCAAACTTTTCCTTTTTACCATTTTTATACGAAATAAATTTTTGAGTTTCATAAAAAAATTTCATTTGTGAAATTGCAGCACGCACACTCAAGGACTCTCAGTGCATCTTGTTGTGTACACATAGTATTTAAGCTATAAGACAATAGTGTTTTGTATCATACTATCATTTTCAATAAAACCAAGAATAAAAGATTTTTTTTTTGTAATAGCTATCTGTAAACCAGTCTTATCTTCTAAAAAATGCTCAAATTCTGTTAGGAATAATTGTAAAAAAAAATCACATTCCCACAGAATATGTTCTATTGTTTCCTCGTCAGAATGACAATGATTGCAGTACTTTGAGTCAATTTTTTTTTTTATTTTGAATAAAAAAGAGTTTGTAGCTAAGATTCAGTTTATAATTCTGTATTGAAACCATTGTATTTTGCTATCTTTTGTCACTCTGAAGGGTATTTTATGAATTATTTTCCATTCTTTAGTGTCAACTTCCAAAAGCTCACTCCATTTTGTTTTGCCTGATGTGATTGAGGTATTTTGATTTATAATTTCATAAAAAAGTTTTGATTTGTTGCATTTCAACAATGTATATATGTCACAGGATGAAAATCAAAATATGCAAAGAGTTCTCACAATATGAGGATTTAGAGGTACCAGATGAGTGGGAATTAGCTTTTTCAAACTTAAGTGCTAGTGGGATTCCTGTCAAAACAACTCACAAGATACTCACAACTACACACAAACCATACTGACCTTTCACACTTCTCTCTCTACCAATCAGCGTTCATCCCCATGAATATGAATGAAATGAAACGACTTACGATGAAATCAGTATCGTAATGAAATTATATTAGTATGTTAAATATGAATTATTTCATCCTGTGACATATATATTTGACATAATCAATGATTTGTGAGCTTTTTAATAGTTTTGTCATTGCACGCAAAATTTAAATTTGGAGCTCGGTATAAATGATTTGATGATCTCTGTATAAGGAATTAATGCACGCTTAAATTATGTTAAATAGAGTAATAAAGATATCTATAATATGTTAAATTGAAGATTCCTCTATTGATATATAGTTGCTCTCTGTAAAAGAATTATTGAGGGCATCAATTGAATTATGATATTATTAATTCACTTGAAGAGAGCAACAGTTCAATTATAGCGCGCATCACTTCTGCAGAATAATCAATGGTTTGAACAATTCACTTTTAAATATAAGATGCGAGCAATAATTCAGAATTGTAGATATTAATCATTTGAAAAACTGTTGCGCGCATCAAATGAATTATTCTTAAGATTACATTGATTTTGGTGTTTCATGGAAAGAAAACCTTGTTCCAATCTGCTTAACATTAATTACCGGTAGAGAAGTGTATTGGGAGAGGGTTAGACTGATAAAGAATTTGGTTCCCTCTCTGTGATTTTTTAATTAAATTCTCTATGGTCTTTTTGAGAAATGGTTGGAATACTTTGCTTTCCTGTGAATGACCTCAATCAATCGTCTGACTAAATGTAGCGACTTTCAGGTAATATATCAATTTATCATACATTCCCGTGACTCTGTAGCGAGTTTCGGGGGGGGGGGGGGTGTTCAAATGAGTGACTTCGTGTAGCAGGTATCAGCAAATTCCCCAAGGAGGCCTCATCTATATAGAAACTGAGTGATTTGGAGAAAACGAACTCTGGCGGGAGTTTGTAGTTATCAGGTGAAAGTTTCTATATTTCAAGTATCAGAAAAATATACAGATGTCCCATGTTACGTAAAAATGAATTGATATTCTGGTTAACATGACTAGAACAGAGTGTCGTAAATTTCAGATGTAAAGTCTGGTGTAGTGAATTTCGGTATTATGCACGAGAGAGAGAGAGAGAGAGAGAGAGAGAGAGAGAGCCAAAGGAAGGGATCTTAATCTCAATAATATCTTTCTGTAATCATAAAAAAAAGTTCCGTGCATGAGGCATTAACCTCATTCACACGATAGGAGACAAGCCAAGTGCTGATTTTTTCTCTCTAACTGAATTGTACACAGTGTACGCGCATTAATACAAAATAAGTGAGCAGATTAAAGAACCTAATTACACGTAGATTGACGCGATTTTTATATATTAACACTGAATGAAAATTACCCTATCCAGTGGCGTAGCTACATTATAGCACTGTAAGCATGTGTTGACAAATATATTTGGCATTAAATAGAAGGCGTTTATACCGGAACTTTTCCTGTTCAAGCGTCCTGAACTTGCTCCTACACACTGTACGAAATAAATTAAGTGCACGGTTTGATGAATTGAACCTGACTTTGACCAGGCAATAAACACCTTTACATCAAACGGAAACCGTACAAAACAACTTTTATTCCCTTATTAGACAGTTATCAGATATAAAACTAAATGAAAAGAAATACTGCATCTAGTCATCAAACACACGGCCCTAAGCCTCACTGTCACTGTAGTACCAGTAGCGGTTGCTTAATATGCAGTGACTAAGTCTTAAGGGTTTTTTAAAATGCATTTTTCGTGCTTCTTTTGTTGTCCGTTGGTATGTGTGTGTGTTTTAATTTCTTTGAAAATCGCTGTTCCTATAGGCCTATATTCCATTTTTTGTTGACAGTAGAAAAAATAAATAAATAAAAGCTGACTGTGATCCTAGATCTTATAGAGTTTGATCTGTGTAATATAATTGTTGGGGTATTAAAACTATTACCAGAATGAAAAATTCTTGCCACCGTCATTTTGAAAAATTTGCTCAGCTTCTGGGGGGCTCCGTCCTAGGTACGGTTGTTGGTTGTATATTGTTCAACGTCCCGCTCGAGAATTTTTCACTCGTATGGAGACGTACATCACCATTGCCGATGAAAGGCTGCAAAATGCCTATGCTCGGCGCTTCCTGCCTTTCAGCAGAGAGGAATCTTTATTGTGCCAATGCCTGCCAAGACACGGTACATTTGTACCTCCATTTTATAAAGGTCTCGTCCGATAGACAACCGACTCTCGTTTTTAAATGCCGAGAGTCTGGCGATGGATCAGCCACTATATCTATTTCTACGTGTTGAGTTTGAAGCTGTCAAGGCATGAAGGGCAGGGTTCAAACTGACGACCTCCCAGTGACGAAGCAAACGCTTTAACCACTGAACCACAGTTCCCTGCAACCGAAGTATTCAAAGAAAAAACCCACCATAATTCAAAGTCCGTAGACTGAGATCTATTGAATTTTAATATAACATCAGAGATGATAACTCTCATTGTAAATATCCTTTGAACTTCTTGAATACTAGTAAAAAGTCCACCACCAAATGATAACCCTGATATCGGAAGAACAAGCTAGCATTTGCGATTTTGCATGATTTGACAGATTGATTTTTTTTTTCCAAATAATGAAACAGGTTCTTTGCACCTGAATTTCAATCATCACTTGCTACATGCAAGTCTAAATTCGACATTGTTTTCAATACTGATACGTGATATCTTATGGCCAACTCAACTATTGAATTTCGCAGTAAATACAAATGAACTGTTGGGAACGAACAAACTAGGTCCAAATTCGGTCATGGCAATTTGTCCCCGACGGGCGCAAATAGCGTATGGAGTTTTAATGCCATCTTTGTCAGATATGAATTTATCCTGTATCAATTGCCCGTCTTCAGAGATTACATGAACCGAATTATTATCTAAACAGATAAATATTTTTCCATTCTGGTCACAAGCCACGCCCCACGGAGAGCAGGGGGTGGAGTAGGTCCATTCTAATTGGCTGGTCGTGAAGTTGACGCTGACCACGTGTTTCTGTTCCCTGTCACTAACTATTACACTTCCGGAGGAAGTAACACACAGGAACCGTGGGCATCTGAAGGAGTGTGACCGTTCTATTGACTTTAACACGTGACCTGATCTGTCGATTACATCAATGGACATCCTACCTTGGATACATGATACCACAAAGTCTCCACTTTGCATCTGAGCGATCCCTTCGTACGCTTTATTGGTACGCACGATCCCTTTCACATTCAGTCCTCGTTCCGTCGATAAAATCGTGATAGTTCTTTTCTCTGGTTGCGTGACTGCGACTTCTGTTGGGCAAGACACGTTACAGATCGAAACAGGCTTCTCCAATGGTAAAGTGAGATTTAGAGCCTGTGATGAAATGGTGACTTGTCGGACCATCTCATTTAGATGGTCAACTGCAACAATGGTGTTTCCAATGAATACCACACCGGTCATATGCCACGCAGACACGGATTCTGACGCCACTTTTACGTTGACTCTGGTAAGAGTTCTTGTTGGTCTTGGTTCTCTTGTCGGTCGAGGTGTTAGCGTCGGTCGCACAGCCCCAGTGGATATTTGTCGTTGGAAATCCTGAGGTTGATTGCCGCTGTTTTGATTGGATCTGGTTTGGTCTCGTCGATTGATTGATCTTCGATTGTTGGCTCTACCGCCGCGGGTAACTTTGACAGTACCAATTGGTGGGGGATTTCGTAAAAAACTTTCAAATGATGTATTTGTAACAACATCAAGTTGCATCCCAGCATTTTGATTGGCAGCTTGCGTGGCAGTATCAAATTCGTCTGCTTGTGTCTCCATTCGGGGAAGAATATTCAAGATATCAGCACTAGGGTTAATGTTACACATGTTTTCGAAAGTAATTTTTGTCGATTCAATGTTTTCAAGAACAGAATTCAGCTGCTGGTTTTCGCCAGCAAAATTAACTGTTGCCTCATTGACTTGCTGACGTAAAATTTCCACTTGCTGAAGTATGATTTGGTAGAATGTACCCAATTTTCCTTCAATGTCATTAAGTGTATTTAATGCCCTCTCTTTACTACTAGTAAACGTGCCATTTAGGATTCCTTCTCCTCGGTTTAATCTCTGAATCTTTTGAATTTGAGTTTCAAATCTTCTTTTCAACGCTTGGATTCTGGGTCTCTGTCTCTCCATTGCATCAGATATAGAGACGCATTCACATGTTCTCTTTCTATGTTCCCGCACAGCGCAAAACGGACAAATTGAAATACTACAGCCAAGACAGAAGAACTCAATTTGTCGATCTGGATGTTTTTCACAGCGAGGTCCATTAGAACTTCCCGCCTCTTCAGAGGTTGTCGTCTGCTCAGCGTTGGAGGAAGAAGCCTGAGCAGTAGCACCGACTGGTGGAGAACCCTCGCCTTCATGAGTGGCTACGGCTTGAATCAAACTTACAAGGAACGTATCTGTAGGATAGGCGTCCGCCCATTGTCTTGGATTAAGACCGACTTTCGGTTTCTTGACGAGGGAACGGTCATTTGGACAGTTAAACCCTTGAGCTGCTCGATCCGTTACCGTCAGGGTAATGTGGTCGTTTAAACACTGGCGACAAAACGTATGACCACACGGTAGTAGTTTTGGATTTTCATACCGTCCTAAACATATGCTGCATATCAAGTAATCGTTTTCAACATTTTTAACGACACGTTGAGCCATGGAAAATGTCACAAAGTGTGTTGAACAAAATTCCCGAACGACTTCATTAAAGACATCCGCATGCGCGATAGAGAGCTTAAATTTCCTCTTGTTGGGATTTATGACCAGTTAGCATTTAATATTATTGAACCTAATCCAAAACAAACACACACTGAAATATCTCGGTAACCCTATGAAGCACACAACATTTAAATGCTTACGGGGGCCTTTTTGTGTAGGATCATTCACCCACGAATCAATATAAGTACGTATGAAGAAGTAAATGTTTATGCATTACTAGACGCGATGTTCCTCGGGCTCATGATTCCAAATACCTCCCAAAGTAAACGTCCAATGGACAGATATAATAATGGTATACTACATTCCCTCTCTTTTATGCTTCAATTATTTCATGACTTTGGATATCACAGAAAAAAAACACCAAGATTATTATAACTGGGAGAAAATACTTGTATATGTATTTTCAAATTTAGGCTTCAAATACATGTATCTATGAAGATTGATGTTGCAGGCATAGCTTGCCCTAAAATTGGAAGAGGGGGGGGGGGGGTCTGCTCCACGAAAATTTGATTAAAGGATGTCTACAGGATTAGGGTTACCTTTTTCCTCTGCAAAACAATCTTCATTTTACCCAGGCTAATTCAATACAATAATCAACGTTTCAAATTCTCAGGTAATATACTAGCATCTCTCTGTAGTGAACATTAATGTGTGTTCATATCAGGTCCCAATAAGGATTCAAAGATTTACAAAGGAATACCTAGCTGGCTAGAAACATTCTTCAAAAAGCATTTTTTATCATTGATATGCAAGCCTCCTCATTTAGTGTAAATGCTTTCCCCCTGACCCCTGGGTTTAGGGTGGGGCCACAGTGAGGGTTTACATTTTATATTGTAGTATATACATATATATGAACATTCTTTACTTTCACATTTCTTTCAACTTCTAAAAAACTAATTTTAACCATAATTGGTACAAAGCATCCTTAGGTGAAGTAGGGATGGATCCAGGAATTTTTGAAAGAGGGGATTCTACCATTAATTTTGCTTATCAAAGGGGGGTTCCACCCTCAAAATGCATTATTTTTACCTTTTTTAAGCAAAATTTTCTGACAAAAAAAAGGGGGGGGGGGCAACATTTGAACTCCCCTCTACATCTGCCACTGTGAAGGGGACTCAAGTTTGTACAAATAAAGGGCCATATCCCCTTTCTTGGGGATTATAAATTATAAAAAACACAGGAAGGTTTTTATACAAATTTTGGCTTCCTGTTTCGATATGGGAAATTTTTTTAAGCAAGCCCCCCTTCTACTGTAAATTTTTCTTACTTGTATCCACTTGTAAGATGACATGACCCTCTATTGCAAGAAACTTCTATCCCCTTTACCTAAGGATGCTTTTTTGGCAAGTTTGGTTGAAATTGGTACAGTAGAACTTCTTCAGTAGAAATTAAAAACAAATGCCAAACAAAGCATAGACAAACTTTGGTCAGAAAAGATAACTTGAAATACAACTGAACAATTATTGCACCACTATTAATTTTCCAAACAGTTTATAACAAGTCACTCTATGCAGTTCAATGTAATGTTCTAGCATTGAAATTGTGTTAATTCTCAGTCCTAAAATATTTTTTATCTGAATACTTTTCACAACAATTTCAGCATCTTCATACTCCAACCTAATAATTTGAAGAAAAAAACTTATTTAACTTTGAAGCCAGCATCACTGCATTAAAACCAAGGTTAATACTGATCTTGAGCACAAAAATGAGCTTTTCACAAAAGAAATATTGCAATGAAAGGACATAAAAAAATAGAAAATATCACACAAATGTAACATTGAATTGTTTTTTAAACTACCTTTTACACTATCAGATTTTCCTTGTATTTTTGATTTGAACAATCTCAACACAATAGGCCAAATTGAATCAACAGAACTTGGGAACATTTGCATTATGATGATATAGTGTGACCCTGCTACTCATGAAAAGAAATTGTTCCTGTATATTCTAATACATGTATGAAACTTTCATCTATTGTGGTTCCACCCTACCCCCAAGACCCCTGAATTGAACAAACTTGGATTTGAACACCTGAAGATGCTTGCATGTAAATATGACTAATCATGGCCATCTGTTATTGAGATGAAATTTTATAAAGATGTTCCCTTATTAAGGTAGTGATTTCAAGGCATCACATGTAGTATCTAAAAGGAGACTATCAAGCGCTTAAGTATCAGTAATAATGACAGACGATGGAAACAAAGACTTGTCAGCTATAATCAGACACAGGGTAAAGTGAAAATATCTTCAGAAATATACAAATAAAATGCAATACAAATAAAAAATCCCTTATGTTTTAATTATCTTTTAAATAATAGTCAATAGGCCCTAAGTCTCCATGATACATATACCCCTCCAAATTAGTTATACCATGTTAATGTTATAATACAAATGTATTATGTTGTACTAAGTCTTTCAACAGTATAAGCACTCTCGGGGGCTTACAAGTTTTAAAAACACATCTAGTTAAATTATACTGTTGCTGAATATTAGATACCAGCTTAGATATGCAGAAGAGAAATTTTTTTTCTAGATTTCTTATCCTTTGGGATTACTACTACTATTGAAGTAACCTTGAGACCCCAAAATCACTAAGGTTCTTCCTCTCTTGATAACAAAGCTACATGTGAAGTAAAAATCAATCAAGCAAAAGTGGCCTGTAGAGTGTCTACCAGCTCAGTGACATGCACGCATGCACAAATATGAATGGTCCTGATACTACATGTATATCCCCTATTGTAATAAAATATGAGGGGATAAAAATGTTAACATTTACAGACGGACGGATAGACAGATGCTGGACAAAAATTGATCAATAAAAGCTAGTACAAATGTATTTCATAAATCAAAAATTGCTGTCTCCTGGTTTGGTAATAAAACAGAAATGAAAATCATAGTCCTCTCTTCAACATCACTTTATTAAATAATGATAATACCAAAAACATCCTTTGTTTCCAGAATATTTCAGTCTCTATAGTCTGTCACTGAAGCACCCAAGAACAGGTGAACCCAAGTACATAAAAAACACAGAAAATTTCATGTACTGAAGTCACACTCGCAATAATCACAGACAGTATCAGTAGGTTTTTCTAAATCTCTGCAGTAAAAGTTTGTGGTATATAAACCTCTTCCTGTTCAGCACTGGATCAAACACATTAAAGTCAACTCTCTGTAAGTTCGTAAGATAATCGTCACAAAACACCTGAAACAACACAAAGAAAACTGCTGACTCAATGGAGACAATATCCTGTGTGATATGTTAACCTTGCATGGCTAAACTTGCATGTATGAATTTATTTACATGCAAGACTGATTGTAATTTTACTACTTTAAATTTCTAAATTCAATATTTCCAATGTCTCCAAAACATAACAAATGGTAAATTTCTAAACTTACAGAAGGTAGAAACACAGGTACAACTTGTTTAGGAACATTTCCTTTCAGAGATCTAGCCTTCAAAATGAGAAAAAATATGTAACAGTCAAAGTATGGTGCATGTAATTCTTCATTTCATCTCCATTCATGAAAAAGAAATCTGACGATAAAAGTGAGTGACATCATTGTGTAAACCCACTTTATAAGTGACTACTTTTCTTTGTAATTGCAGAGAAACCCGTCTACAGCACACATAATATTTGTGAGAGACATCTAAACATACCCAGACAACTGGTTCATATCGACAAATATCTCTCATATATTTCTCGCACATCATAAAAATTTACAGTGGAGGATGGAATTTATAGTTTTAAGAAATTGTATGTTTTTTAATTAAAACGAAAAAAATTTCTTTTACATGAATATATGTTTACCTTATCTAAATGCTGTTTTGCAACACTTGCTATGTCGAATACAACATCATTAACACCTTTCACATTTGTTCCTCGTTTGATATCCTCTTGAGATACTGAATGCTGAAATAAAAAAAAACAACTGCTTTTCAAAGATTGATGCAACTCAACAATTGTATATTGTCTCCACAAACATATCATTTTCCCCCGAAAACTTGCACATATTTAAGCTACACACACATTTAATATTTCTTATTGTATTTTATGAAACACCAGACCTGTAACCTGACTGGTATTGAGATGTTCAAATTATGTAATTATTTACCTTTGCCAGTAAATCGTGAGGAAACAAGACACGTCCTTTTGACAACTGAGAAGGGGTGGCCTTTAGCAATGACACAATACCATAGCAACGACCCAGATGACTAGCTGCATGATCTGCTTGTACATCTTTGGTGCCTTTAAAATATATATCATTCTTTCATGATATTTCCATTTCTAAGTTACAAACTCATGCACACTAACATGTATATTCATATTTTTACAAAGTGAATTTCTCAATTTTTTTTGCCATGATGTGACAAAAGACAAACTGAAAGGATCACTTTAAACAAGAAATCTTGATTTGATTTCAAGGTATAAAAACACAATAACTTCACAATGAAATAGAATGTGCAATGCCATATCAATTTGGTGCTTTGGCCTAAACTTTGGTTTATTGATTACCTTTCTTGGGTCAGTAAAGAGGTTCTTGCAAGATAAAAGATAAGTTGTGTTTTTATATGCATACTGGAAGTATACCTTTATCCAAATATACTTTATTCAATGGCAAATATATGCCATATGTTTGGGATAAAAATAGATAAATTACATCAGAAGTTTAATGAAATTGAATTTTAAGGAATGAAGTTAATCCTAGACCATGATTATAGATATATTGGTATGGAGCAGTGTATGCTTTTTTCATATATTTACATTTCCAATGTTTTTGATATCTTTACAAATTGTATTGATAACTGTTTCTTCATGACTGCATCGTGAACAAGGTGCGTACGAATCTCGATAATATAGAACACCTAATTTAACGGCTGAGAATTTCGACAGAAGTGAAAGTAGAATGTAAATATAAACAACATGTGTTTGTGAAACACAGATGTCCCTGTATGGCAGCAAAGTAATTCTAGTACCCAAAGAAAGGTCTTGTCACAAGGAATACACATGTGATATATGAAATCCCTAGCACTACCCGTTCAAAAGTTATGACCAAGGTCAAAGTTTTCAAAAGTAGATCAAACTCCCATGGTGAGGGTCATGAGGTCAAACATATTGGTATCAAAGAAAAGTCTTGTCACAAGGAATACACATGTGATATACTGTATGAAATCCCTAGCACTAACTGTTCAAAAGTTATGGCCAAGGTTAAAGTTTTTGCAGACAAACAGACAGACCAAAAACTATATGCCCCTAAATCTCAGATTATGGGGATGAAAATACAGGAAGGTATGAACAACAGCATACTTTTCATGAAGCTATAACATTGAGTATCTTAGTGTTGTTAAGTAAAGCATGAACTGTTCCATACCAATTCATATTATCATAATGACCTATTAATTTTCTGCTATCCAATTAGCTGAAATGCAGATGTCAAACATTTCCGCAATCCTGCATTTAATCTACTTCAAGGAAAAAATCAATCAATGATTTAATTCAGTGTTTCAAATAAAACAGAAAACTAAAAACATTGATGGGATTTCTGAAAGCGAGTATTTGCCTTCCTGTGATTCGACATCCAATAATAAATGTTGTTCTTTGAAGATATTTGTCTATATTGAAAATGTGAGCAATATTGCAATATTTCTTAATTTTGACCATTTCAGTTCAATTTCTTTTAAAAATATATTTGTCTAATATATTTTTTTCTAATTAACCTGTTTCTTGCAGAATTTAGCTGTAGAATTAAAGCTATTTTAAAACAATTGACAATTATAAAGTTCATAAATAATTTTTCATCTAAAAATTAAAACATCTATCTGAGTCTTCTAGGAATGTTTTATTGGATAATCATATTAAGCATCAAATCACATTGAAATTTGGACTTTGGAATTTCTTATTTGTAAACAAAACAAAAAATTTGTGCAATATTCCAGAAAAAAACCCCAAAAACTTTCATATTAAATATTTGTGAGCATGAATCACTCTTCAAGCTTTAACGAGCCTTTAAATAACATTTTGGTGATGTGAAGTGGGGCAGTATTTTTACAGCAGCACATTGAAAATCTATATTACAATTTCATTCCCTACCATCATAAGACATAGCTTTATAGCAAACCAAATTATATGGTATAATCTGACGAATACTGATCAACTGAAATTAAATCACACAGCATATTGTTATCAAAGAATAAGATTTAGAGTATATTTTTATATAAAGTTATTACCATGTAATTCAAGAAGCATATAATACACTGAGGACACCACTTGTTCGTAATAATTGTCCAAGTCCTCCAACGTCTTGAATTGACTCATGGGATTGGATGCCTATAAATGAGGAATGGAAACATAATGTGTATGTGTGATAAGCGCCTCCAGTAGCAATTTGTTAGGAACCTTCCTGTCCTTTGATATTCTAGCTAATCCTTCAAAAACAACTTGCCCTTGCTTCTATCAGTCTTGACAGCCATGATTTGGAGATGTTGAAATCGTTAGCTACCTGTAAAAAGTATTTTGTTTTTAAATAGTAAACATTATCTAATATCTTTGATAATCTTTTAAAAGTAGATGCTTCAGGTGGTTTAACTAATGAATTATACATATTCTAAAAGTGATTCTCATATCAAAAAATTTCAAACAGAATGCAAAAAATACAAACCCAATTTATTAGCTGAACAACTGGAGTTTGGGGTATTTTTCCCTATTAAGAAAATAGTTAAATTAGACTGCATATAAATTTTCAACAAATCTCACACCAAATTAAATTCAACATCCTCACAAAGCAACCTGCCTTTGGGTTATAGACTTCATCTAATGCATCCTTCCAGAACTGGAACCTGCCTAGTCCCCTGAATGGATCTGTCACACTGTCGGCTACCTATAGCACATAGTATCCTTGATAACAGATTACGCTGTAAACACTCTGAATCATCGTCTCTACTGGAGAGAACATTTTTATTCAATTCTGACTGTTACAATGTAGTTTGTTAGTTTGCTTGTAATTTACATTCGTATCGTGTGCACATTTCAATAAAATTTTGTACATGGAATAGTTGTTTGAATTTCGAGGCTTTCCTGGATATATGGACATGGGAATGCTCGACAATTTATTATCAACTGAATATTTTGGCAATACAGGATGTTGATATTTGATTACAGTTTAAAAAATATATCGAGGGAGCACTATAAATTTCTATACAATATTGAAGGAGTGACCCAGCTAATTACTTGTCCAAGATCTTAAAACTTACAAATTATAGCTGTTTTGTTCAAGGTGGAATGATTATTTCAATAACCTAAAATGGTCAGATAGCGTCGTGTTTGGCTAAAGGCTAGGTGTCATTGAGAGGTTAGATGTTAAATTAATGACACAAGAGGTAAACATTCACATATAATTAATCATAAAAAAACATCAACTTCATACGTCAAAGTTTATGTATGGTGCAGATATATACCTGCATGTGTATGTATGAGCTATTGAAACAATTCTGTACAATCAGTTCTATATGAAAATCTGTACCTACCTTGGCTACTTCAACGTTAAATGCTCGTATAACAATGGCTGAAGCTCGAATGTTTCGATTTAGAAGTAGAATACAAAGAAAATTCTCATAATCATATTCCCTGCAAAAATAGATTTAAAATATAATTTTAAAATAGAATGTAGTAAAACCAACTGTCAAAATCGGTCCCATCATTGGAAACCCACGGTTGATTACGCTTCATTCCTCTCTCCATCACCTGTGGGTCATTTTATTCCTACTCGCTCGTTCTCATGAATAATTAATGATGCAATTTGATTGGGCGCTCATTGTACACACTGAGCGAATTTGTCCAATGAACACGACGCTTTCAGCCCAATTTCGGTATACAATTGTTGTGATAGCAAAGTTAAGCTAATGCTACCTTTAAAAATAGAAGAGTTCCGTTACTATAAGAATTACTTTGATTGGACGATATTTCTAAATGTTTATTCATGAGAACGAGGAGTAGGAATGAATGGACCCACGGGTGATGGAGAGAGGTACAAAGCGTAACCAACCGTGGGTTTCCGACGATGAATCGGTTCTAACAATATAACATGTAATATCTTTATAAAAAATGCTATGAGTACCACATGTTCATACACAATAACAACAATCTCTGTTGTACAGTGGAGCCTCAGTAATGTGAACATCATTAATCCGGATGCTTCACTTTCTGGACAATTTTTCTAAAGAACGGAATTTTTACACGTTATTTTGCATTATCAATCCGGAAATTTGTGTTTGGGATCTGGACAAGCATTGTTTACTACAAAATGTTAAAAATGCATTGAAAATTGTACCGTTAATCTGTATGGAATTTTTTTTGGAAGGTCTGTCTCAAACAATTTTAGAAAGGCATAAATTAAAAAGAAAACATAAGCCACACTGTTTCATTGAAGCGATTACCTCCCTGGTATGTGATAATGTGTCAGTAAGACAGCACGTGCCGATCGAGACATGGTATTGCTAATTTGTTAACATTGTATCCGTATTGCGTGTGATGTTGAATTTTGTAAATATATCTGTAGCATATTATTTTATAGTCTTGATAAATAGCCTATTCATAAATTAAACATCATGCCATAATAATATATCTCATTATATAGCTAATAAATAGTCTAATATAAAATCTGCGTAAAATCTAGAGAATGCTAGCGTTCAATATCCTGAGAATTTATTGAACGCTAACTTTGCATTGCATCAATTGTATGCGCCCGAAACATTCCGAGTATGAGCGTTCAATATTGACGTAAACAAGTCAAAATGGCAGACGACGGTCCTCAGAATCTGACAGAGCTGGTATTTGATATTTACTTAAGCAAAATGTTTTACTGTACATAAATTATGATGTCCCCATTTACAAAATCAGTTTGCTTCATGCATTAATGACGGGTTAAATATTGAACAGTTAAGAAATGCATGCTGTTATTGCACACTGCCAATATTGATGAATTCTCGTCTATTTTGGAGTAGTTTGAGTGAAAAGGGATATAATTTAACAACTAAATACTTTAGCTATATAATAAAAGGGTTATTGAACTTATATAGGTGAATATTGGCACTCGTTGGCTGTCAAAATGCACTCGCAAGCTCGTGCATTTTTACAGCCAACTCGTGCCAATATTCACCAATATAAGTTCAATAACCCTATATTATTGAATTGCTGCACATATCAGATGTACTCATTCGTAAATTGATATCAGCTTATTAAAATTAAGAATGCATGTTATACTAGATTCTAGATTTCATACAGTTGATTGAAGTGAAATATGTACATGTAGTAAGATTTTAATGTATCAAATGTCACGCATGTAGAATTAATCCGTTTACAATTGATTCTTGATACAATGTTGTAGAGGTCTCTTGTTTTGGAATTTCTAAACTCAGGATAAAAGTGAGAACATTACCATTTGAATGAAATTCATTGACAATTAATTTTTGTATGCTCCTGTAATTTTGGTTTTGCATCAAAATAATAAGTGCACGAGGCTAGATCAAAGGCAGTAGTTCATACAACGATTTTGCCCCCCCCCCCCCCCCCCCCCCCCATTGGCTGGAATAATTACAGAATATGAAATATAAACTCAGCAGATAGAATTTTGGTCCAAAGAAAAACAGGGAATTTGAACTATGAAGACTGTTTTGACAGAGGTCTACCTACCGCTAAACTCATGAATCCCAGATGATGAAGATGACCGACTTCTTTATGAAGTAAAAGTGTGATGATATGTGTCATGTGTAAAAGCCGCAAGTTTTCAGGTTGTATGGGACTTTAATGAATATTTCAAGGTATGTTTGGACACAAGTATAGTAGGAAAATATGTTAAGAAATTTTTATGCCCCCGACATCGAAGATCTGGGGGATATTGCTTTTGTTCTGTCTGTCATTCTGTCTGAAACTTTAACCTTGCTAATAACTTTTGAACAGTAAGTGCTAGAGCTTTGATATTTCACTTGAGTATTCCTTGTGACAAGACCTTTTCGTGGGTACCAACGTTTTTGACCCTGTGACCCAATCGGATCACGCGCTCGTCCTTTTCCATAACCGGTAAGAAGACTCGGACGTGGATCGGCGCAAGAATTGCATCAAATCGATGAAATTGATAGTGGTACAATACCTTAGATGTGTATAATATCTTAGATGCATTTGAAAGTTCACGTTTCATAGTGTAACGTACGACTGTGACGTCAAAGTTACGTTTATGTATACGTAGCAACCAACTCTGTTAACTTTTGAACAGTAAGAGCTAAAGCTTTGATATTTAACATGAGTATTCCTTGTGACAAGACCTTTCCGTTGGTACTAACATTTTTTATCCTGTGACCTTGACCTTGGAGCTTGACCTACCTTTTGAAAACTTTAACCTTGCTAATAATAATGTTTCAGACAGAATGACAGACAGGACAAAAACAATACCCCCCCCCCCCCCGATCTTCGACCTCGTGGTCATAAATACTGTTTAGGGATACGATTCCTTTTGGTGATGGTGGTGGGGAGGGGGCGCAAGATATATTTTTCTGAAAGAGATATGTATTTACCTTATTAGACCGTAACAGTAATTGAAACTTTTGGGTGGTATGTTACGGACAACTGCTGCATGTCTTCTGAGTTGCAAATCAGGTATTTGTACAGTTTTCAGTTTCGAAAAAGAAGTTTTACTAAATCCATAGCCTCTGGAGATTGCTTTCAAGGAGGCTGCCATCTTTGTTAAATTGTAAAAATCAAACCGTGGAAGGCTGGTGTTATGAAATTTTCCGGAATTACTTAAAAACTTTATTTTCCAAAACATGCAAAAATCATGTTTTCAATTTTATGAAGAATGTGATAAAAAAAATGATATGATTATGTATATACACTATATAGTTGTGTAACGTTGTTTCTTAATATGACCATCAAACACAACTACGGTACGAATTAATAATTCCTGTGCAAAAATGATAGCTCGTACCATGATTTATCCGAATTTTCCCGAATTTTCTAACTACGCATAGGCTCGAGGCATATAGGCCTAAGCACGCAAACGAGTTGGCCGAGTACTACAAGACTCTGATAATTGACACTCAGGTAAGGTATAAAGAACTTATTCCGTTAAAGGTGATGAGTGGTTATATATATTCAACTTGAAAAAGAAATATATTGATAAAATCTTAAATGATAAATCTGCTGAATTTCACAGGTGCTTGAATACACATCAAACGTTGGGTCTTAACATATGAATACACATCTAACGTCATATGTAAATAACAAATGTATTAGGTAAGATGTGTATGAAATTATGTTAAGACCCAAGCACCTGTGCTAAATTCATCGTACTCTCACAAACTTTTTTGTTGAGGAAGGATATGTTTACATTTCATGCCTGTTGGATGTATATTTTAACACTGCAAATATTACGACACTTTTAGATAGACAATAAAACATCTTAGCATAAACATGTCGGTTGTGAAGGCAGGATACCTGAAACGTTTTAGTAGTAAGTATCAACGGGTATGACCAATGGACCTGTGGATGGTTGCTGTTCAATATTGAATGTCTTTTATTAAGGTGCCTGGATCGCATAAGCCAGTTGTTAACTGAATGCCAATTGCATGTAGGCGTTGGAAGTTAAATACTAATATTTCATTTTTAACTCACTTGATCTATAATTAATAAGCTCTTCTGTGCCAAAGTTTCAAGTTAGTGTTTCCTCAGAAGACCATGTATTTCAACATGAAGTAAAAGGATTAGAATTATTTTAGGATTATTATAATACAATTTATAATTTTTAAAAAACCCATAAAATGGGTAAAAGATTTTTAGATTAATACTAATAGGTAAATATATTATCATCATCATGTATGTACTACCCACAGTACCAAATTTCAAAGATGATTGATTGAATATTGTTTAATGTTCCGCTCAAGAATATTTCAATCATATGGAGACGTGACGTCACTGCTGGTGAAGGGCTGCAAAAGTTAGGTCTATGCTCGGCGCTTATGGCTATTGAGCAGGGAGGGATCTTTATCGTGCCACACCTGCTGAAACACAGGACCTCAGTTTTTGCGGTCTCAACCGAAGTACCGCCCCATTTAGTCGCCTCTTACGACAAGCAAAGGGTACTAAGGACCTATTCTAACCTGGATTCCCACAGGATATTCAAAGTTGAGTTCGTAATATATTGTTTTAAAACTACAGGGCATGAAAATCACTTCATTGCTTTACTAAGTGACTAAAACCAAATCAGGCCCAATAGTTTCTTTTCTTTGTTACCCAGATTGATCCGGCCTTTTCCTGAAAAATCAGTATGGCTTCACCATAAAAGTGTAGGTCTTTTTATCTGTACATTTTTCTCTCTATGGGTCTTTGTGCTGTGGGGTTCTTGTTATGCCCACATTCTGCTACAGACATTTTGGGATTGCTATGTGGAGTATGTATTCACACATTGTTGATGCTACATAATTCTGCATTGAATGTTTGATAGAACATTAAAAAATTGCTGCAGTTGTAGTGATCATTCTTTACCAACATATCACAGTTTATGTGTGCATGAACAGTTACTACTATACTGTGGTTGGAACACAATAACCTGTCAGGAAATTTATGGTTTTTCACAAAATTGTAATTTGCAAAGCTGTTTATTTCAATGGTTTATTATGCCCGCATTCAAAGAAGAGAGGCATATTAATTTGCACCTGTCGCTCGGTCACATGTTGTCCGCTCAATACCTTGAGAACCATTCACTTGATCGTAATGATATTTCATATGTGGGTTGGCTATGAGTAGAAGAGGACCCCTATTGTTTTTCAGGTCCAGTTCAGTTCAGTTTATTCTCTCAAACCATTAATAGTACATGAGGAAAGGGTTAGGGTTAGTCAAGGGTCAATCCACTCTGGACATAGGAAGATACTGTCCGCTCAATATCTTGAGAAATCTTTCTTCGACAGATATTAAACTTGGTGCACTGATACATTGTGAGGAGTAGATGACCCCTATTGATTTTGAGGTCACATGGTTAAGGGGTCAAACTGGACATAGGAATATAATGACTGCTCACTGTCTAGAGAACCCTTTGCTTGACAGACATAAAACTTGGTACACTGGTACATCTTTACGAGAAGATGACCCCTTTTGATTTTGAGGTCACATGGTCAAAGTTCAAGGGTCAAACTAGACATAGGAATATACTGTCATCTCAATATCTTGAGAACCCTTTGCTTGACAGACATCAAACTTGGTACACTGGTACATCTTAAGGAGTTAGATGACCCCCTACTGATTTTCAGATCATGTGGTCAAAAGTCACGGGTTAAACTGAACATAGTAATATATTGTCTCTTATATTTCAAGAATTATTTGCTTGATTGACACCAAACTTGTTACACTGGTACAGCATAAGGAGTAGATGACCCTTATTGATTGATTTGTAGGTCACATGGTCAATCCACTCTTGACATAGGAAGATATTGTCTGCTCAATATTTTGAATTGGTGATACTACATGTACTATCAATTAAATGATGCATTTGTATAACCCTTTTCAATATTACACCATGGGGGGCGTGTATGTTTTACAAACATCTCTTGTTTGAACACATTTTTGAATTACTGCAGAGAGTTCCTCACAACCAATGGGGTCTTCACCTGTTTATACACATGTATATACACATCATCAATGACTCAATGTGCATGTATTACAGTACAGTGTGATTGTCATAAATGCAATATTTATAAGGATTGAAAAACACAGCAACACCAGTCAACGGTATTTTCAAAACCAGTTTTATTTGTGACATTATAGTTACAATGGCAATATATTGTGATGTCATTATCAATGTTTACATTTCCAATGTTTTTGCCTTTGAAATCTTTATGAATTGATATGATATATAGGCATTTCCTCATGAACACACTGCCGTTATAAACAATGCAGATAGGAATACAGAACTACTTGAGCATCTGTTTTAATGGCTGAGAATTCCGACAGAAATGAAAGTAGAATGATATATATATATATTTAAATTACAAATCGCATTTTCCTCTATGAACCAACCAATTTCAGCATGCGACACAATCCGTTCATATTGACTATGAACGGATTATGAACTAGTTTAAAGCGCGCGACTGAGAGAGCGTAATGATTTGAAAAAATAGAACAAATGTTACAAAGATCTCGCAAAGTCACACCTCGGATTAAAATTGTGAACTTAGGTGGATTATCATCCCAATCTTGCGGTCTCCTAGCTCCAAAATACAATGCACCGTGCAATGTTGATAAAAGGCAGGGTAAGATGAAGTGTGACATCATGTCCATGTTTTGACGTACGTCACAATACGACTATGACATATCCGGATCATTGGAGTTGGTTTTCTGCAGCAAAATATTTCCTGACTTATAGAAGCAATGTAAACAAATGGTGATTAGTAAATGGATATCAATATAAAAATTGAACAGCAGTTTTGAGCTGTTCATGGTCAATATGAACGGATTTGGGTTTGAGGCAAATTCTCTGTGAATTGCTAGTGCTGTTCAATTCTTAAATAAAAAATAAAAATACACGAGAGTATAAACCGTAACACTTTGTGCCAGCCTTCTTTTCATCATACTAACACACATCATGAAGTATGCTGGTGTGAACCGTTGCAATTCATACCCTCATGTATTTCAAAAAATGTGAAAATTATTTCTGTAGTATACCTTTAACATGTGCATACAGAATATGATATAGAGACTGGCATGATTTGGTGATGTACATCTAGATCTAATCATATCATGTGAATCAATGTGTTGTATTTTATGTGCAGAAAGGAAAAAAATGAGTACATGTATTTTTAAAAATATCTCGGACCTGAATGATACTTCATTTTTTTTTTAGAGAGCCTATTACATGGGGGATGGAGAGACACCTGGGCAGTTCTTTATGACAACAGTGACTTGTGCTTGCACAAACATCAACATGACTCCAACTTAAAGGCTAGAATTCATCTGAGGGTAAAAACAGTCAACTGTACTTATTTTTAGATTATATCAAAATAACAGCAAATACAGAAAAGTGCAAATAGTCACAAGCTACCTGAAACATATATTTTTGAGTGATAAAAATATGCTTGATATTTTAATTGAGTCACTCAGGTGACCTATTGCATTTGGTCTGCGTCCGTCGTCATGCATCGTCCGTCATGTTTTCACAATTAAAGATTTTTAACTTTAATTCTTTTCACATTTAGTTTGAAGCATCTCAATTTAATTAAAATCTGACTACTTTGATTCATGCCATAGAATCTGTGTAAAATAAATCGCAAAGTACTATACAATGTAATTTACCTCCATCAATACTCTTTAACAATATTACAATTTGTCTCAAATGATTGAAATATCTGTACAGTTAAATGACCCGGCAAAATACCCCACATGATATTTTTAATGATATATCATATTGTGTTTAAAAACAAGTCTGTCCATAATTTTACTGACACAACTCAAAAGAGACACACATGTAGTTTTGAAAGAAAGAAAAAAAAACAATTATAAAGACAGAAATTAAGGTACAGCCTTTATCCTTTTTTCTATATTAATTACAAATGAATATATTTCATGTACAGGATGTGTGCAAGAGGTTTGCCTATGGCCAGTATACCAACACTTTCCCAGACAGACCTCATCTTCCAGGGGGTACATCCTATGACAGTCTGCTGGCCATCCCTCAGAAAAACAACAGCAGGTGCAAGGTCTTCTGGCTGCTTTGTCATGATCCAAATGAACTCCAGTAAGTATGCATTGTTTATGAAAGTCAAGTAAAGATGTGAAATGAAATCTAATATTGATAATATTATGAAATTTTAATGATCTACTTTTCAAAAACTTTAACCTTGCCTATATCTTTTGAATCAAGGGTGATAGGGTAAGCAGAACCGCATTTCCAGGCGAGCTTCATTGCCTTCTAAAAACTCTCGTTATTGTTCTAAGTCTAAAGTCTTAGAGAGGAATATATCTTTTTGAGAAAACCAAGGCAATAGTTTTTAGCTCACTGGAGCTGAAAGCTCAAGTAAACTTTTCACATTTATATCTTCTTCTCCAGAATCACTTGGACAATTTCAATTAAACTTAGTACACATTGTGCTTGGATAAAGGGGGTTGAAATTTGTTCAAATGAAGGGCCATACTCCCTTCAAAAGGGAGATAATCAAGCAAAGGCCAAAATAGGGTTAGGTCATTTAGAGAACCACTGAGCATGAACAGTTGAAAATTACATGAGTACTTCCTGGCATAGTGTAGATTCAAGTTTATTTCAGGGGTAGGGTAGGGCCACAATTTACCTGGAGATATATACAGGAAAAATCTTCTCCAGATCTGAAGGAAAACAGAACCATGATTAGTCATATTAATATGCAAGTATCCCCAGGTAATGCAGGTTCAAGTTTGTTCAAGTCATGCCCCCAAGGAGGTATAGTGGAGCGACAATCGGGGATCAAAATTTTACATTTGAATATATAGGGAAACATCTTTAACAATCTTCATCTCAGTAACAAAAAGGTCAAGATTACCGGTACCTGCAATCATATCAATATTGCAAGCATCTTCAGTTAGTTCAAATTCAAGTTTGTTCAATTAAGGGGCCCAAGGTGTAGGATGGGGTCACAACTGGAGATCAAAGTTTTATGTAGAAATAAACAAGGAATTAAAGCAAATTCTTTTCAAGAATAGCAGGATCACACTCATTCATATCAAAATGTAGACGTTCCTAGATTGTGTGGATTCAAATTTTGTATTCTAGGTGGATACAGGTAAGAAAATCTTTGAAAAAGTCTTCTTCAGAACAGCAAGGTCATGCTAGTCATATTGGTATTGATTGTTATTGAAGCATCCCCAGGTTGTGTGAAGTATTGAGGCATACTCATGTTGTGTGAAGTATTGAGGCATCCCCATGTTGTGTGAAATATTGAGGCATCCCCATGTTGTGTGAATTCAAGTTCAGTTCTGTGGTGACCCTTTGGGGCTCTGGGTTGGGGCCACAATATGGGGTCAAAAGTCACAACAGCTGAACAACAACAGGGCAAAGGTGACTCAAGTGAGCGATGTGGCCCATGGGCCTCTTGTTTGTAAATGCAAATATCCATTCACATTTGTTCAAACTGTTTCTCTCAAAGTCACTGGTTAAGATTACAATAGGGATTAAGTTTTACTTTGTTCTATTGAAGCTAAATCTTAAGATATCTTCTTCCAAAGCACAACATGACTACAATTTGTTTAAATAGTAATATTTAAACATCACCATGTACAAAGTATTGGTACAGTGTGGGATCACATTAGTGGTGCAAAGTTTTATATAGAATTTTAGGAAAATGTCTCCTAAAAAAGAAACAAGAGGCCCATTGGCTACAATGCTCACTTGAGTCGAATTGACCCTCCTGTTCTTCAGAGGAAGATTCTTAAAAATCTTTTCCCATAATCTCATGATATATTTTGATCTTATATTCATATATGATTATGTAAAATTTTATCCCTTATTTTAGACCTATCATAATTTCAGGGTCTATGAAAAGAAGGAATTCAGAATGTTTGCAAATTGATGTGATTGAGTGTGGCCCTGCTACTAGTGAAATTTTTGGTTTAATATTTCCTACATATTCTCATTTAAAAAGCCATCGTCACTCGTCATGCTTACTGAGTCCAGAAGTACCTACCCTACCTCAAACCCTAACCCTACCTCAAACCCTACCCTACCTCAAACCCTAACCCTACCACAAACCCTACCTCAAACCCTAACCCTACCACAAACCCTAACCCTACCTCAAGCCCTATCCTACCTCAAACCCTAACCCTACCTCAAACCCTAACCCTACCTCAAACCCTAACCCTACCTCAAACCCTAACCCTACCTCAAACCCTAACCCTAACCCTACCTCAAACCGTGCGTGTGGAGCGAAACTCTCCATTTTCATGAATATTTATGAAATGACACTTTCATTTATTGACCAGTCACAGTCATGATAACATATTTTGATATTTTAATGGCTGCACATTCCCACAGGTAAAATGTTTAGCATTTATTTTAAAATAATGATAGACTAACAAGTTTACAGGTCACTCTTTTAGCTATATATTAAATGAAATTTGCCACAACAACAGAGGCTATGCTTGCAAATTCTGTATCCAAAATTTTTTTTGATTGGCTGTTGTGTCATTTTTTATCAATCAGCAATTCTCAGATTATTCTGCTTGGCCTTACAAGCCATATGTGATATTCTCTGAGTGGTTTTTTTCCCCATCCTCCTAAAGTTTTATGAGAGCTACATGATTGGTTGGTATATCAACATAAATATTCATAAAGTCCAGGACGTTCTTAATGATACAACCACAGCTATGATGTAGTGATTGATTGAATATTGTTTAACGTCCCTCTCTAGAATATTTTACTCATATATGTAGACATCACCACTGCTGGTGAAGGGCTGCAAAATTTAGGCCTATGCTCGGCTCTTATGGCCTTTGAGCAAGGAGGGATCTTTATCGTGCCACACCTGCTGTGACACGGGATTTGGCACAGGACCTTGGTTTTTGCGGTCTCATCCGAAGGACCGCCCCATTTAGTTGCCTCTTACGACAAGCAAGGGGGTACTGAGGACCTATTCTAACCCAGATTCCCACTGGATCTATGATATGGTGTGAATGGAGATAGTTAAGCATGGTTTGCGACAATGTATTTAGCCAATATGAACCTGCACTGCAATGGAATCCTTGCATATTAATATATCTAATCAATGCTCCTTGCTAAGAAAATTTCCAAAGATTACATATATATTCCAATGTAAAATTTTGATCCCCTATTGAAGGAAATTAAATCTGCAGTACTCAGGGATGCTTGCATAATAATGACAAATCATGGTACAGCACAGTTTAGAACATTCAGATTTTGTGTTTTTGGTTACAGAGAATGGATGAGTGCAATTTGCCAAACTGTAAGTATGAGATAAAAACCTATTAACTATCTACTGTATTAAAATATAAGCGATAAAGAACCTATGAATTATCTACTGTAATGATGAGAGATAAAGAACCTATGAATTATCTACTGTAATGATGAGAGATAAAGAACCTATGAATTATCTACTGTAATGATGAGAGATAAAGAACCTATGAATTATCTACTGTAATGATGAGAGATAAAGAACCTATGAATTATCTACTGTAATGATGAGAGATAAAGAACCTATGAATTATCTACTGTAATGATGAGAGATAAAGAACCTATGAATTATCTACTGTAATGATGAGAGATAAAGAACCTATGAATTATCTACTGTAATGATGAGAGATAAAGAACCTATGAATTATCTACTGTAATGATGAGAGATAAAGATCCTATGAATTATCTACTGTAATGATGAGAAATAAAGAACCTATGAATTATCTACTGTAATGATGAGAGATAAAGAACCTATGAATTATCTACTGTAATGATGAGAAATAAAGAACCTATGAATTATCTACTGTAATGATGAGAAATAAAGAACCTATGAATTATCTACTGTAATGATGAGAGATAAAGATCCTATGAATTATCTACTGTAATGATGAGAAATAAAGAACCTATGAATTATCTACTGTAATGATGAGAGATAAAGAACCTATGAATTATCTACTGTAATGATGAGAGATAAAGAACCTATGAATTATCTACTGTAATGATGAGAGATAAAGAACCTATGAATTATCTACTGTAATGATGAGAGATAAAGACCCTATGAATTATCTACTGTAATGATGAGAGATAAAGAACCTATGAATTATCTACTGTAATGATGAGAGATAAAGAACCTATGAATTATCTACTGTAATGATGAGAGATAAAGATCCTATGAATTATCTACTGTAATGATGAGAAATAAAGAACCTATGAATTATCTACTGTAATGATGAGAGATAAAGAACCTATGAATTATCTACTGTAATGATGAGAAATAAAGAACCTATGAATTATCTACTGTAATGATGAGAGATAAAGAACCTATGAATTATCTACTGTAATGATGAGAGATAAAGATCCTATGAATTATCTACTGTAATGATGAGAAATAAAGAACCTATGAATTATCTACTGTAATGATGAGAGATAAAGAACCTATGAATTATCTACTGTAATGATGAGAGATAAAGAACCTATGAATTATCTACTGTAATGATGAGAGATAAAGAACCTATGAATTATCTACTGTAATGATGAGAGATAAAGAACCTATAAGCTATCCACTGTAAGTGTGAAGGTTATAGAACTTGTAAACTAGCCTCTATTGTAATTGCCATGTTGTAATTTTCTGTTGTTGTATTTAAAATCTTAAAACAGCATTTTACAGGAAATTCATATAGAATTTTAGAACATACCAATCTTAGATATTTTCATATGTTGGTAAATGCACAGATTATTACAATATGTCAGTTAAACTGATTGAATTCATAAATACATGTATCAGTGGTATATTTTTAATGTAACAATCATGTTCATGATTTTTATTTTTATTTTTGAAAACTTTGACAGCTTCCCTCTTCCCCAAGTTCACAATGGCAACAATCTAATGCACTGCCCCCTTACAGTGAAGATGCATCCAGAGGTATTGGCTTTGGTGGAGTGTCAGGTCAGTTGAATATTAATTTCACATGCAGAAGAGGTACTGGGCATCCAGGTCTCCTTCCTACCCTGAGATTATTCCAAAATACTCCAGTTGTAAAAATAAAACTAAATGTTAGACCCATAATTATACCCCCCGCAACAAGTTGTGGGGGGTATACTGGAATCGGGTTGTCCGTCCGTCCGTCTGTAGACGCAATGGTTTCCGGGCTCTAAAGCATTATCCTTTCCACCTACAGTCACCAAATCATACATATGGACTACCCATGGGATGAAGATGTTCCCTATCGATTTTGGGGTCAAAAGGTCAAAGGTCAAGTGCACTGGACATAGAAGTAGCAATATGGTTTCTATTTCAATTCTTTAATGGCTTTTTTCATCGCATGGAGATGCTGTGTTCCTAGATACCTTTTGGATCATAATACTGAAGTTTTACCTATTACCAACACCCTTTGGGAGATTGGGGTAAGTGGGGGGTATTCTTAGTGAGCATTGCTCACAGTACCTCTTGTTTAGGTTGCACACACCTGGAAAGAATTGTTAGGGGTGAAACAACAACACCCCCCCCCCTAGAAAAAAAAAATGTGGATCTGTTAATGACTAATACTGTGTATTGCAGATCAGGCTTGTTTTGTATTTACTTTGTCATGAAAATTAAGGAGATGAAGTATAACTGCATAATTTGTATGATAAATTGACTTCGTTCATACATAGGAGGTTATCATGGTGGACGTGATCCTTACCCTCAACAACCTGGTCTTTCTGGTGTAGGACATTCCCCACAAGGATACCCTCAGCAGCCCAATCAGCCATATCCTCAGTATCAACAGCAGCCACATGGTAAAGGTGTAACATATCCGACATTGACAGTGTAAAAGTGTATCATATCTGACATTGACTGTGTAAATGTGTATCATGTCTGACATTGACAGTGTAAAAGTGAATCATGTCTGGTATTGACAGTGTAAAAGTGTATCATGTCTGGTATTGACAGTGTAAAAGTGTATCATGTCTGGTATTGACAGTGTAAAAGTGTATCATGTCTGGTATTGACAGTGTAAAAGTGTATCATGTCTGATATTGGCAGTGTAAAAGTGTATCATGTCTGATATTGACAGTGTAAAAGTGTATCATATGTGACATAGACAGTGTAAAAGTGTATCATGTCTGATATTGACAGTGTAAAAGTGTATCATGTCTGGTATTGACAGTGTAAAATTGTATCATATGTGACATAGACAGTGTAAAAGTGTATCATGTCTGATATTGACAGTGTAAAGGTGTATCATGTCTGATATTGACAGTGTAAAGGTATATCATGTCTGATATTGACAGTGTAAAAGTGTATCATATGTGACATAGACAGTGTAAAAGTGTAACATATCCGACATTGACAGTGTAAAAGTGTATCATATCTGACATTGACAGTGTAAATGTGTAACATACATATTTCACATTTTTGGTAGTTGTAAATGAAAATACAAATGACTACTGCAACAATGATGTATTTTGTGATGTCATAATGTATAAATCAAGCTACTGTAAAAAAAAAAAATTATATCATAGTCATAGATCTTTAATCGTGATGCATTTTATCAATTTATGGATTTTGTATTTCAAAAAATATAAGTCCTCGGCTTTGAGTTTTTAAATAGATTAAAGGGCTTAAAAAATCCTATACACATTTTGTCCTTTATCATTTTTGGTTTTTTTAGGTAACTATGATATTTGATTCTAGAAGAAACAATTTAGATACAAGTGTTAAAGTACAGCAAGTTCTGAACATTTGGTTAACTGCAGATCTTGTAAGAACCTAACTCTACAGCACTACTAAATTTTATTAGGTTATGCACCACAGCAAGAGCAAAAGAAACGCAAGGGAATGCTTGGAGGATTGATGGGAGGGAAAGCGGGGAAAATGGCTGCAGGTTGGAGCTTTATGATATCTTGTTCGTTCAGATCTATCAGTGCAGCTAGAATTGACTGATTCATTTTGAAGGATTTGTATTGATAAACATAGTGAATATAATGTAAGAATTTTTTTTTTTTAAATCATGATTCTGATGAATAAGTGAATATCATCACTGTTTAGCTTATATGATATCTTTTGCTGCATAGCTTACAGGTATTTAGCTATATAAATGTTGCAGGGCATTGGTTAATGTGTCCATTTTATTAATGTGCATACATGTGTATATGTACAAAAGATACATTGTTGTTGATTGTTCTAACAAACTCACCCAAGGGTCCTTAGCCAAACCTTTTCATTCCTTCAATATTGGTATGTTTTCTGTTCCAGGTCTGTTAGGAGGGGCAGCTCTTGGCTATGGAGCCTCGAAGATACTAGGTCATGGATTTGGAGGATGGGGACTTGGTCGCCATGGTAGTTGGGGCTCCATCAGTAGCTATGGTAGCGCTGGTAGTTTTGGTAGTTTCGATTGAACCAGGAACAATGGCAGGGTGTTATTACATACATGAATTATTATTATATTAATCAATGTTTTGCAATATTTTGGGTTATGGTAAAAATAGCATGATTATGAAAATATGAATGTATAACACAATCTACCATGTTTTATGCAGTATACTACAAATGTGCAAAGAATTTCACAAATCAAGCTATGTAGGAGTACTGATATTCTGCTTCTTTTAATTTAGTGTTTTATGAACACATTGTTTTACATGTTATTTATTATATTTTTGGTTAGGGAGTTTTACATGTTATTTATTATATTTTTGGGTTAGGGAGTTTTACATGTTATTTATTATATTTTTGGTTAGGGAGTTTTACTTGTTAAATATTATATTTTTGGTTAGGCTGGTAATGAAAAGTATGATAGCTGAATTCTAATGAGGACATGTAGTGCTGTTTTGGAATTATTATTTTTTATCTTTTGTTATAGTCTTAATAACAAAATTGTATGAGAGTTCACCCAGCTGTGAAAGGATACCAGCTTCAACTTGTTGTTTGGTATCGTAGAAACCTCTTGTGTGATGTATTTTCCAAGCTATTTCATCACGATAATTAGCAGATCATTATATTATAGTCTATTAATTTGAAGTGTAGCAGTCAGTGTAAGAGGGAACTTATACTGTCTCGCTAGTGAGCTAGCTTTTCTAGTGATGTGGTAGAGTGTCTCTCTTGATCATGCAAGTTAAGCAATGGCAAGCATGATCAGCCCTTGGCTGGGTGACAGCAACACGTTACAGAAGTTTCCTTGCTGAATTTATGAAAATAAAATGCTTAACACTTTTTTGTACAGGCCACTTTATGTACAAAATGGGTAATAAAGTGCTTCACACCTTCTATGACAGCAGTCACAGAGGTGTGAAAAAATGACAGGATTTTGACATCATAATACATAAATTTTGTATCTTGAGCCATTATGATAATGATGTGAGTCTACATTGGTTGGTGTCTCATCCAGGAGTTGATGAGCTCTTACCTCTGTGATGCCACAGAAACGATATGCAATAGTACAGATTTCATTAGTCAACATAGTTGAGGAGGGACTTATTTTTTCAAGTCGGATTTTCAATATTTAGCAAAGTTTTTGACAGAGAATAATAACGTATTTTTCATTGAGTGTTCAACACATCAGATGTAATGTGTGAACCTACATGTATATGATTTTTAATATGAATTGTTGACCAGAATGATAGGATAAGAGTATGAGCCACATATTACTGTCATGTACAAGACTGATTGCAAATAATTTTCATCAATTCAAAGAAATTGTATTATAAGGAATTGTTATTTTTATTTTATTTGACTTTTGCTTATTTCTAAAATTATGCTTCCCCCAAACTTTTGATATGGAGTAATGTTATCATTCCGTAGTTTACATGTACTTAAAATTTGCACAAGCTTTGTGGCCATATATTTTCAATAAACTATACGATTGAAATTCATCTGGATTGTGTTATTTATTCTTAATATGCCCCCCCCCCCCCCCCCCCAAAAAAAAAATAGGCAAATAATTGGTTTGCACTTAACAGTTGAACAAGTGTAATTATCTTTTAAAAGGACATTAAATTTTGCTTGACAGGCATCAAACTTGTATAGTTGTCTCTATGGAGCGCCAAATTAACATAAACTCAAATAATTGAAGATATCTTCAATTATTTGAAGATGTCATCAATTCAATTATTGTTCTCTTTAATTGAATTTTATTTAATGTGTGCATTAAATCAATTATTGCTCTCATCAGATGAATTAATGTGCGCTTCAATTGAATTATTGCTCTCATCAATTGAATTAATGAGAGCAATAATTGATTTATTGCACACATTAATTCAATTATTGCTCTCTTCAATTCAATTGATGCGTGCATCAATTGAATTAATGAGAACAATAATAGATTTGATGTGTGCATTAATGCAATTATTGCTCTCTTCAATTCAATTGATGAGAGCATCAATTTCATAGAGATATTGCTCGCAATAATTAATTTGGAGCTCAGTTTAAATCATTTGATGATCTCTTTAATTCAATTGAAGATATTTTTAAATATTTACAATGTTTTTGTATATAGGAATTAATGCGCGCATCAATTCTTTTAAAGAGAGCAACAATTCAGTTAAAGAGATCGTTAATTCAATTGTGGATATGTTGAATTAAAGCTCTCTCTAAAAGAATTATTGCTCTCTTCAAATGAATTTAAGATATCATTAATTCAATTGAAGAGCGCAATAATTGAATTAATGCTCGCGTTAAATCAATTGTTGCTCTCATCAAATGAATTAATGTGCGAATCAATTCAATTATTGCTCTCATCAATTGATTTAATGCGCGCATTATATCAATTATTGCTCTCTTCAATTGAATTGTAGCGCACATCAATTCAGTTGTTGATATCATTAATTCATTTGAAGAGATCATTAATTCAATTAAAGCGCGCATCATTACCAGCTCGTTGGAGTTATCGCGCTTTGATGACTCTTGTGCGTCATTGGTAAGAAAATGCACAAATCTCGCGAGCAAGTGCGAGATTACTGGGACATAAACGGAACGATATGTACATAGCACCCCCCCCCCCCCTTTTTAAGAGTTAAAATACATGGTGTATTTTTAAATAAAATTACCATTAATCAAACTGCATTTTTCAAATATTCTAACACTATCTTATTAAAGATGTTACATGTTTTTTTAAACTCCACCACATCTATTTTAAAAATTCCAAACAACGATGTTCTCTGGACATCCAAGTCCATCAATATTTTGTAATTTTCAAATTAGCTTAGATGCAGTTTGGAAACGCATTAGGTGTGTTAATTAGTGTTATAAACGTCTTTAAAAAATGCAGTTTGGCATATACATATATATAACTTGTTCTAAAATATGGAGATTGACGGTGTGTGTGTGTGTGTGGGGGGGGGGGGGGGGGGGGGGGGGGGGGAGTAGTCTGACAGAGTAACTTTAAAAACATTGAGCACATTAATTACAAGAAAATTTCTTGTGTTGGATGTGCATATAGGTTTTTCCCTTTACAGTTCTTCTTGAGATTGATGCTTTATCTCACACGGTCAGATTTGGCAAATTTAGTAGCTTCTCTCTCTCACATAGTTTAATAAGTTCGTCTGTTTTCTTGTAAGAATAATCAATTCCTAAATTTGACTTTAGAATTTTAATCAGTGTTGTGGTTTGCAGTCGGTTATAATATGTATTCAATACCATAATTCATATTACGTATGCCTAAGTAATGTATTTACATTATGTTGTCCCGGTAGCACGACTTTACTCGCCTTTAATTTGAAGAGTTCCACTAATGGAAACGATAAGTATTCAGCTGAAGAATTAATGATATCATCAATTCAATAAATGCGCGCAATAATTCAGAATTGAAGATATCATTAATTATTTGAAGAGATCTTTAATTAAATTGTTGCGCGCATCTAATGAATTGATATCTTCAAATAATTGAAGATATCTTCAATTATTTGAGTTTATGTTAATATGGCACTCCATATGTCTCCCCTATAGACATAGGAATATATTGTCTGCTCAATATATCTAGAGAACTCTTAATGCTTATCAAACTATAGTCTCGCCACCGGTCCCCTTCTCTAGTAGAAAGATTGTTTTCAAATTATGTTAATTCAGTAAAAAAAAAATTACAAAGCAGTATATATAACTGTCTTATATATACTATCATAAGAATGTGAGCTAAAAAAAAACTTTGTGCAGTACGTGATCACAAGACAATATTGCACAGTAACAAAAAAAAGATGTAACTTGTATGTGATACTGATGGTAAGGAACCTTTATATTCTATATTAAGGGGCTCAACTTTTTCATTGTTGGATGTTTAAGAAATACTTGTATTTTAACTGAGAGCTTGAGTTATAGACTTACAACATAATTGATAAGTAGTTGGACTGAAATTATTTTCACAAATACACAAAAAAATTTCACAAAAATTTTTTCATGTTATTTTATGCCTGCTCTTGGACAGCATTATAAAATGAATTTTAAAGAATTGTGATTTGATTCTGGTTGTCCAAAAATGTACTGGATTTTCTGGCATCTAATAAGGTGTCAAATATTCAACAGTGTTGAGCGTGTGTAGGGACGAACAGCTACGGAACCCATAATTTCTGTATCGGTATTGCGTTTAGCAGTAGAGTAATATAAAGTCGCAAAAAGAAGATTTCGACTGAGTATGAGTAATTTATATTTTGACAGATTTGGCACGGTTTCGGGTTTGGAAACTTTTAAGTGTACAACGTAAGACATAGATCATCTTGTCTGATATTTGAGAACTTTCCAAACACAAATACTAGGCCTATATTTGGTAACAAGGAGAAACAAGCGTTACTCGCTACTTTGTTAGGTGTGGTTTATTACACACTATAGACTATAGTATATAGTTGAAACAGGAACTTGCTTGCGCAACTTCAGTTTAAAACAGTCGATAAGTAAAAGAGGTGAGACGATATTGACATGTATTTATTGAATTGAAATTTATTAAATGGGTACATTTTTGTTTGTCCAAAGCAGTGGTCTGTTTTCTGAAAGAAATATTCACATAAATGATAATGCAGTATCATAATGGTGAAATAATTTCGAGTAAATTTGGCAGGCCCAGCACAATATCTTGATTTAGCCATGAAAGCTATAAAAACCCTCATCAAATTAGTTTGATCAAGCTGCTTTGATAGCTTACCATATTCAATGTGCTGTACAGGAATTGTATCCTGAAAACTTTATTCATAATAATTTATAAGGATCAAGCATATGTTAAAAGGTTTATTTGATTATTGATAATGTTTTTACGGTGTTACTGTTGAGATGAGCGAAGATCCATAATATCATGCAACACAACTTTAGCGATTTAATCCACCTATTCATTTAACGTCCATGGGGAATATAACGTGGATGTAAGCAGTGCATTGTGACGTCATATTAGTTTCATTTTTTTTTTTTTATTCTTTCAAACCAAGCAAATATCAACAACAAAATGTAGGAAGGTATAAAAAAGCTTTTCCGAAATTTTTAAACGTTTTACTTTAAAAACTATTTATTTGTTTTACCCAAGGGGTTGTCCATGAAATATAACCACAGTGACGGTCACATTTTTCGTGAAGCATTACGGGTAATACTCATAATTTTTCAGCTGATGAAGAGCAAATTATGTGACTCAAATGTGTAATCAATTGAGTTCAAGCTCATTGCTTCATGACGCAAGCTTCTCTTGATTGTTTTTTTTAGTCAAAAAGGCTTTGCTGTGAAAATTCAAAGTGATGTTTGTGAAAATATAATCATTTTGAGTGTAATATCATGTACTTATATAAAAATTTTGTCATTTTTCTTTTGCAGAAAAACATGGCATTAAGGATTGTTAAATCAGGATACCTGAAACGTTTTAGTAGTAAGTTTGACAACTTTGGAATATTGTTCTAGAAGAATTATCACAAAACATGGTTTGTAAATAATAAATAGAACTTTAAAATGTGTTTTGTAATTAGAAAAATACAAAAAGATACATCAAGATTACAGTGAATGAAATTGTAACTAAGTTTGAAAATTGCACATTTGAAAAACAGTGTAAGAGAGACAATACTTGATCAAATTTCGCATTCGCTTGTTACCTCAGCTGTAACGTTTTGCAGTCGTTATTTAATAATTGAAAACAGAATTATATTATTCTTTTAATTCCATTAACAAACATTGTAAGAATGAAGGTCATTTATCACAAACATATCTAAATGGAGATTGTGATCACAATGTTTCTTTGTGTACTCTTAGATAATTTCATTTGAGGAAATGAATATAGTTCCTATCAGCAGATCAGTCGAAATGAATTTTTTAGTAGACAAAACCTTCAGACCATTTAGTTTTCAAAAAGTCTTTGTATTAGAATTTGAGAATTAAGACAGACTGGTGACTTGTGCCTGCTCTGTAATTTTACATATGCATTGATGTAACAAGCATCTGATGTTTTTGGGTTGTTGTTTTTTTTTATTTCTAATAGTCATAACCTCCAACCCAGTATGATTCAAATGGAAATGAAAGATAAGCATTTAAAACATCTCACATCTAAATTGTGTAAAAATTCATTGTGTCATGAGATTTTTTAAAGATCGAGGAAGTAAATTAAATGATAGCACCATCAATGTAAGGAAGCTATTAAAAGCCACATGCATTTATCCCTGATTTCAAATTAAAACCAAGTATCAAATAACCCACTGGACACCACAAAGATCAAAACCATTGGATTTCAACACAGTAAAAGATCATGTATAATTATAGGGAACTTGCAGGGACCGTCAAACTAACTTTTATGGCAATGTTTTTTTTATATTATTGAAGATTGCATCATATAACTTTGTTTAGAGAACTCTGCTGCACATTTACACATGGATGTTAATGCAAAGTTAATTTTAAATTTAGATGTTTTATCATTTGTTTATAGAAAGTATGTTTTCTGGTGGATGGAAGGACATTTGGTTAGTTCTTTATGACAACAGTGACTTGTGCATGTATAATCGACAAGGCGATCTTGAAATTAAAGCTAAAATTCATATGAAGGTAAGTGTATTTCCTTTACAAAGACTGGTTGATGTTGGATGTTTATTAAATTTGTACAACTTACGAAAGCTAGTCTGACTTGTAGATTGTCAGAACTACTGCAGGTCTGATATATTGTGATAGACGACCAGTCTCTTGTTGTCTGTCACAATTTTTTCATACCAGCAAACCAAAATTACCTGCTGATACTTTAGGGTTAACCACTTGTCCCCCCTCTAGTGCGAATATATTTACTAAGCTATAACTTTGAAGCCAGTTAGCACACGCAGCAAGTAAGTTTATATTCCACAGACCTTTGGCTTGGTTTAAACATTTATTGCCTTCATTTTAAATTTACTTGTATACTATATTGAAATGTCTAATTCCAATCTGATCCATAGTAGCAACAATTGTCATCCGTAAGATATAAAGATTAATAAAGTAAAACAGTAACTTCCTATGTAGGGTTCAATCACTGTGATCATCAACTGTTAATGGTGTCTTTATTTCCTCAATCACTGCGATCATCAACTGTTAACGGTGTCTTTATTTCCTCAATCACTGCGATCATCAACTGTTAACGGTGTCTTTATTTCCTCAATCACTGCGATCATCAACTGTTAACGGTGTCTTTATTTCCTCAATCACTGCGATCATCAACTATTAACGGTGTCTTTATTTCCTCAATTACTGCGATCATCAACTGTTAACGGTGTCTTTACTTCCTCAATTACTGCGATCATCAACTGTTAACGGTGTCTTTATTTCCACAATCACTGCGATCATCAACTATTAACGGTGTCTTTATTTTCTCAATTACTGCGATCATCAACTATTAACGGTGTCTTTATTTTCTCAATTACTGCAATCATCAACTGTTAACGGTGTCTTTATTTTCACAATCACTGCGATCATCAACTGTTAACGGTGTCTTTATTTCCTCAATCACTGCGATCATCAACTGTTGACGGTGTCTTTATTATACCCCCCGCAACAAGTTGTGGGGGGGGGGGGGGGGGGTATACTGGAATCGGGTTGTCCGTCTGTCTGTCTGTCCGTCCGTCCGTCTGTAGACACAACAATGGTTTCCAGGCTCTAAAGCATTATCCTTTCCACCTACCGTCACCATATCATATATATGGACTACCCATGGGATGAAGATGTTCCCTATCAATTTTGGGGTCAAAGGTCAAGCGCACTGGACATCGAAGTAGCAATATGGTTTCTGAGCTCAAAAGCGTTATCCTTTCCACCTACAGTCACCATATCATACATATGGACTACCCATGGGATGAAGATGTTCCCTATTGATTTTGGGGTCAAAAGGTCAAAGGTCAAGCGCACTGGACATCGAAGTAGCAATATGGTTTCCGGGCTCTAAAGCGTTATCCTTTCCACCTACAGTCACCATATCATACATATGGACTACCCATGGGATGAAGATGTTCCCTATCGATTTTGGGGTCAAAAGGTCAAAGGTCACGCGCACTTGACATCGAAGTAGCAATATGGTTCGGTTTGTCATGCCATTTGTTTTTTACACTCAGAAAAGAGGTAGTTTATACCTATTACCAACACCCTTTGGGAGATTGTGGTAAGCGGGGGGTATTCTTAGTGAGCATTGCTCACAGTACCTCTTGTTTCCACAATCACTGCGATCATCAACTATTAACGGTGTCTTTATTTCCTCAATCACTGCGATCATCAACTGTTAACGTGTCTTTATTTCCACAATCACTGCGATCATCAACTATTAACGGTGTCTTTATTTCCTCCTGGCACTTTAGTATTTCCTTCAGTACAATAACAGGAAGATCTTCATACATGGTGTGTAAAGTTTTGAATGTCACTTGTGTCATCATTTTCTGTTTATGTATATATGTAGATACTTTGTAAAAGTGTCAAGTTATCTTCACATTAGTGTTTTTAAAGGCATTTACAATGAACTCGACCAACCTATACATATTAATATTATTTGGGTCCTTGGGTCCAACAAAACACATGATGTGCCATCAACCTCATTCAATAAATGTTTACACCTTTCATACTAATTTACATCATCTGCTAAAGCACTGTACATTTATTATTTTGTTGCGTGTGGAATTGAGTCATCGTAAATGTACTATTTGGCATGTACATGAATTCAAGCAGTGCAACAATGGATACCTAGAGCATTTCATAATATAGTGCAAACTATAAATTTGCACGCTTGCATCAGTGCCTTTCAGACATAAATCTCCCTTAGATATATGTATACATACAATAATAAATCTCTATGCACCACTATTGTAAAACACAGTGCTAATTCATGATTATGTCAAATAGTGCATCAGCTCTGCATTTATGCTTGGTTTTGACTATGCTAAACTGAGAACTCATACAATATTTAAACAATGTCTATAGCTTCAGAATTCTTCCTTAGGATGTATGTAAAAGATTTGCCTTCGGGGAATACACGAGTGGCTTCCCTAACAGACCTGAACTTCCGAGAGGAGCATCTTATGACAGCGTGTTGGCCATCCCTCACAAAAACAACAGTCAGGCGAAGGTGTTTTGGTTCCTCTGTCATAATAGCAATGAGCTCCAGTACGTAAAACGAAACCTATACAAATACAGAGAAGATATTATGGAGTTAGATGAAATGCTATAAAAGTTTTCGATACTGTTCAGTGTAATATGCAATTTCTAAGTTGCTCAATACAAAAAAAGTTGTTTCCCTTTGTTGAACTCTTACGTATGGTGAGATGCAAATTATATTTATTTACACCAACGATGGATACAAACACATACATATATATATTTATATCTATATATATATATATACACACTACATTAACTTGATCTGAAGAATCAGCTAGATCATGAAGAGTTGATGGGCGCGGATCATCAATCTAATGAGACAGTGAGATAATTTTTGTGTAAGCAGTTTTGTGATGCGGGCGATTACTTTCCACACAAACTGCGTTGATGCATTGTGACATCATCAGTTTCAAAGACATGATCCAGATCATCACAGGGTTGATCCAGAAAGTCAGATCACACTCGGTGAATTTAACAATATCAAAAGACTGATTATATTGTTGGGTGTATGGTAAAACTCATTGTTGCTGCCTTCATACAGTGGATGATTGCAGCTTCTATGCAACCACTCAAATTGCAGGGAAATACAAATTTAAGAAGTTTATGAGTACAAGTAGAGAATAAAATAGCTCAAAGAAACATTAAGATTCAACATTTTTTTTTGCTAAAAGTGTGGATCATGTCAATGAAAATTCAATATGCTTTCGTGACTTTTATTATAATCTATATACATAACCAGTCTATATTATATGTATACACCTAGACCTGTATCCACCAAGCGTTTAATAGAGAACTAAATTTATCATAGAAGAGCTGATATCTCAAAAATTGCATATTGGGCTTCACACAAGCTGCATACATATGCACATTTAGAAAAGGTTACCATCAAAAAATATTTAGAAGACTGTTGAAGGAGTTGTGAAATTTTGCACAGCATTTGTATCTTGTCTCAAAATATGTTATCTGTTTTAGTGAGTGGATGAATGCTCTTTGTCAAGTTGTAAGTATATTTGGTATCTTTTTTTATTATTTGTGATGAAACACAGAGTGCCCTTTATCAGATCTATTTTATGATCCACCCTGTATTACACCCAGATTTAGAACACCTCTGTAGTTTTCATTCAGAATTCCATTTAAAGTAAATTGAAGAAGTCTGAACAATAATCCAATATGTAATATCTATTTTACTTGTGAAATATTTACTTTTATAAATATATTTTATCATACAAATATATCCACTCTTTTATTTCTTTGAATTTATAAATAGATATACTTGAACTGAAATATTAGTGAATATTATTGATTTAATTGTTCGCAAAATAGCATCTCAACAATAATGCTACCTAATATTACCATTCCAAATATTGCCAGCTTCCGAACCCTGATCAGCAGCAGCAGCCTTCAGGAGGGGTCCATCCCAGCAGCTCAGCAGGTGTCCTTACTGCATCAGCACCACCCCCATACAGTGCAGCACCACCAGGGCCAGGTCTCGGTTTTGACAGTTTAGCTGGTAAGTCAATTTCAATTTAGCTTTATAACACAATATTTAAAATAAAATTAGGCAAATTCTTTGATAAATATAGAATTTGTGATATGCGTGTACTGTTAATTAAGCCTTTACATTTTTTGTATTTACAGGAGGACAGGCACCTTACCCAACACAACCTGGTGGGTTCCCCCAGGCCCCTCCCCCTCAACCATACATGCCACCCCAAGGGTATCCCCAACAGCCAGCAGGGTATCCCCAACAGCCAGCGGGGTACCCCCAACAGCCAGCCGGATACCCACAACAGCCAGCCGGATACCCTCAACAGCCAGCCGGATACCCTCAACAGTACCCCCAGCAACAGTATCAACAGTATCCACAGCAACAGCATCAACAGTATCCACAGCAACCTTATCAGCAACCGTACCAGCAACCCTATGGTAAAGCCCAATTTTTAAAGCTCATACAGTGCTTTGATGTTTCAAATATAGATGCTTTTTTAGAAGACATTTCTTTTGCTACCATAACTATTGACCTTGGACTTTGACCTACTTTTCAAATTATTGACCTTGGACTTCCACCTACTTTTCAAAAACATCAACCTTGACTATATGTTTTGAAGCAAGGGGATAGGGATTTGATATTTCATATTAAATGCCTCACGAACAGGCCTTTAGATATAGTATCAAAACTTTTGACCTAGCAACCTGAACCTGAACTCGACTTATTTTTTAAAAACTTTAACCTTTTGAACTAAAGGTTTAGGTTAAGTAGTCATGCTTGCTTGCAAGCTATGTTGTCTTCTGACAACTCTTGTTCTTTTAATTTTGTTTGGGATATAATTTGCAAATATCATTATGTATTCTGCTGTTTATGTTTATCAGTTGCCCACAAAATTTCTTCTTGCTCGTGAATAGAAAATGCTGATCTAACAAAAATAAAGTGCCATAAAATTCTCTACATCGACAGTACTTTATACAGTTTTGAATCATCTTTTTAAGTTGTTTTCTGAAGAAAATTTGCTTTGTTTTCATTTTCAGCACAAGGATATCAACAGCAATATGTGGTTAAACCACAGAAAAGCAAAAGTGGAGGAATTCTTGGGGGTAATAAAGGCAAAATGGCAGCAGGTTAGTGAATCCATGGTACATGTATGTCAATTAAATGAAAAATAAAAGTCGAGACATCACCAAAATTTGATGGTTGATTTAGAGCTCCAATATATTGCTCTGTAACTCACACAAACTACCGTTGCCTCACACATTAAGTTTAGGGGTATCATCCTGGTAGTCTTTATGCATAAAATGAGTCAAGTGATGAACTTTGTAATCAGATAAAGAGGCACTGGAAGGTTAATATTTGGCATGATGATTGCTTACGACCTTGACATGATATAAGCTCATCTTTACAAGGTCAGAGTCAAATAGAAATAGAGAGAGGATGAAATTATTACTTAGCATCATAATCAGAAGAAATAATTTTAGAATACTGAACATGATGACTTGGGATGAACTTGACCAGAGCTCATTCGGACAAGGTCAAGGGAAGAAAGTATGAAATTCCAAGGCGAAACCTTCTTACCATTAGGACATTGCCAGCTCATATTGTAACAAGTCTTTTAACGGCCAGGACATATGTCAGATGTTGCTTATCACCAGAGCACACAACATGTCCTGAGCTTGGCTTGTAACAGAAAAAAATCAAAAATATCTTATAGGGATAGTGTAATAAATTGAATACAAAATGTGACAGCTGTAATACTTAACAATTTTAGCTGAAAAGATTTAGATATGTAAAGTTGAAATAGACAGCATGTCCAAAATGTGGTCACTTCGGAATATAAGTCTGATGGGGTGATTTTAGTCCCATAAGGATAGTTCACTGCAGTATTTTAGAGTTGTGCCTTCTGTACCAAATCATTGGTGATACTACACAAGAGGCCAATGAGCCACATCATTCACATGAGCAGCTGTTCCAACTGTAACAAAATACTAAGCCATTAATATTTGTATCCTTTTCCTAGTCAAAGGAGCAATGATAGAACAAAATTCATTGCAACAAAGTGTAAAATTGCTTGCAACTCATTTCACAATTTAGAGACTTTTCATTAAAAGAAATATGCATTTTTAACATGAGACACATCTGCTATGACTTATGAACCTTACCTGTTTACAGGACAACAATCTGATTAGAATCAGATTTATTTTTAGCTCACCTGAACCGAAGGTTCAAGTGAGCTATTCTGATCACATTTTGTCCGGCGTCCGTCTGTCTGTAAACTTTTCACATTTTCGACTTCTTCTCCAGAACCACTGGGCCAATTTCAACCTAACTTGGCCAAAAGCATCCTTGGGTGAAGGGCTTTCAAGTTTGTTCAAATGAAGGGCCATGTCCCTTTCAAAGGGGAGATAATCACAAAAATGCAAAAATAGGATGGGGTCATTTAAAAATCTTCTTCTCAAGAACCACTGGGCCAGAAGAGCTGAAATTTACCTGAAAGCTTCCGGACATAGTGCAGATTCAAGTTTGTTCAAATCATGGCCCCCGGTCGTAGGATGGGGCCACAAGGGGGGATCAAAGTTTTACATACAAATATATAGGGAAAAACTTTAAAAATCTTCTTCTCAAGAACCACTGAGTCAGAAAAGCTGATTTTTACATGAAAACTTCCTGACATAGTGCAGATTCAAGTTTGTTCAAATCATGGCCCCCGGGGATAGGATGGGGCCCCAAGGGGGGATCAAAGTTTTGCACACAAATATATAGGGAAAAACTTTAAAAATCTTCTTCTCAAGAACCATTAAGCCAGAAAAGCTGAGATTTACATGAAAGCTTCCTGACATAATGCAGATTCAAGTTTGTTCAAATCATGGGCCCCTGGGGTTGGATGGGGCCACAATAGGGGATCAAAGTTTTACATACAAATATATAGGAAAAATCTTTAAAAATCTTCTTCTCAAGAACCACTAAACCAGAAAAGCTGATTTTTACATGAAAACTTTCTGACATAGTGCAGATTCAAGTTTGTTCAAATCATGGCCCCCGAGGATAAGATGGGGCCCCAAGGGGGGGGGATCAAAGTTTTACACACAAATATATAGGGAAAAACTTTAAAAATCTTCTTCTCAAGAACCACTAAGCCAGCTGAGATTTACCTGAAAGCTTCCTGACATAGTGCAGATTCAAGTTTGTTCAAATCATGGCCCCCGGGGATAAGATTGGGCCCCAAGGGGGGATCAAAGTTTTGCACACAAATATATAGGGAAAAACTTTAAAAATCTTCTTCTCAAGAACCACTAAACCAGAAAAGCTGAGATTTACATGAAAGCTTCCTGACATAGTGCAGATTCAAGTTAGTTCAAATCATGGCCTGCGGGGATAAGATAGGGCCCCAAGGGGGGGGGATCAAAGTTTTACACACAAATATATAGGGAAAAACTTTAAAAATCTTCTTCTCAAGAACCACTAAGCCAGAAAAGCTGAGATTTACATGAAAACTTTCTGACATAGTGCAGATTCAAGTTTGTTCAAATCATGGCCCCCGGGGATAAGATGGGGCCCCAAGGGGGGGTCAAAGTTTTACACACAAATATATAGGGAAAAACTTTAAAAATCTTCTTCTCAAGAACCACTAAGCCAGCTGAGATTTACCTGAAAGCTTCCTGACATAGTGCAGATTCAAGTTTGTTCAAATCATGGGCTGTGGGGGTTAGATGGGGCCACAATAGGGGATCAAAGTTTTACATACAAATATATAGGAAAAATCTTCTTCTCAAGAACCACTGAGCCAGAAAAGCTGATTTTTACATGAAAACTTTCTGACATAGTGCAGATTCAAGTTTGTTCAAATCATGGTCCCCAGGGGGTAGGATGGGGCCACAAGTGGGGGGGGGGGGGTCAAAGTTTTACATACAAATATAGAAAAAAGCTTTAAAAGAACCATTGGGCCAAAGAAGTTGACATTTACATGAAAGCTTTCTGACATAGTGTAGATTCAAGTTTGCAAAGGGTAGTTTGGGCCATAATAGGGACCAAGGTTTTACATGCAAATATATATGGAAAGTCTTCAGATATGGGCCAAGGTGACTCAGGTGAGCGATGTGGCCCATGGGCCTCTTGTTTTTAGCTCACATGAGCTGAAAACTCAAGTGAATTATTCTGATCACTTTTTGTCCAGTGTCAGTCTGTCCATCTGTCTGTAAACTTTTCGACTTTTTCTCCAGAACCACAGGGCCAATTTCAGTTGGACTTGCCACCAAGTATGTTTGGGTAAATAGGATTCAAGTATGTTCCAATGAAGTGTCACAACCCTTTTAAAGTGGAGATAATTAAGAATGAGTAAAGATTTTGTGGCATCTTTTAAAAATCTTCTTCTCAAGAAGCACTTGGCCAATTTCAATCAAACTTGCACAAATCATCCTTGAGAGAAGAGGAAATGGAGGGTCATGCTCCCTCTAAAGGGGAGATAATCAAGGAAAGGCAAAAATAGGATGGGGATCATTTAAAACTCTTCTTAGGCCAGAAAAGTTGAAATTTATATGAATGCTTCCTGACATAGTGTAGATTCAAGTTGGTTCAAATCATGGCCCCTTGGGTAGGGTGGGACCACAATAGGGGATCAAAGTTTTACATAGTGATATACATATGTATAGGATAAATATTAAAAAATATTCTTCTCAAGAACAACAGGTCCACGATTACTCATGTTAATATGCAAACAATCGCAGGTATTTTATTCAAATTGTGGTCCTTGGGGGTAGGGTGAGGGCACAATAGGGAATCAAAATACATGTGTATAGAAAAAAATCTTTAAAAGTCTTACAACAAGTCCTTGAATACTCATAGCAATATGCAATCATCCCCAGGTAATGCAGTTTGAAGTTTGTTCAAATCATTGCCCTTGGGGTGGGATGGGACCACAATAAGGGATCAAATGTTAGAAGGGGATATATAGGATAAATCCTCTTCTCAAGAACAACAGGGCCATGATTAATCATATTAATATGCAGCTATTTCCATGTGGTACTGATTCAAATTTTGTTCAAATTTTTCTTTTAGATTTATTCCCAGTTTTCACTGCAATTATTATTATAACATGGTCTTCAAAGACAACATTTTATATTTTGTTGATGTGACCATTTCTAATTTGATGGTCACTTAAATTTCAAACTCAATAATACATGTATTTCAGTTTTTATTTTTTTTATTCAGAAAGGCATCTCATATGCCTAATTATAAAATCATCAACCATGCCTTGTACAGGTACCCATGTATAGTGGTATCCTCAAAGGACACAGGTGTGAAAAATGGATTGTTGAAATCATGAAAATTTTGTCAGCCAAGTTAGTTCCAGAACAACAAGAAGTAGCGATAGTGGCATTTTATATTTACCAAAAGTTCGAACTGAATATTATAAACGGTCTTTTAAGGTATCCTCCACAATTTTATGGAATCAGTTGCCCGAGTCTGTCAGAAGCTGTGGTTCTATTACATCTTTTAAATCAGCATATTTGCAGCATTATTTCTCAAATAAGTGATATATAGATATGATGTATATGTTTATTTTTTCCCCCCAGTGATATCGTGTGTGTATTTTATGTATATATTTTATATTATGTTATCTATTTTTCTATTCTCTCATTTATCTGTCTGTGAATATGTTTTATACAGGACCACAATGTAAACTAGTCATTTGTACTAATTGTGCTATCCTGTCTAAATAAAAGAATTTATTATTATTATTATTATTATGGACACTACACTAGAGTAGTTGTAATTGGCTAGCAGGACTTACAAATGAATACTTTATTACACTATAGTAGTTGTAATTGGCTAGCAGGACTTACAAATGAATACTTTATTACACTATAGTAGTTGTAATTGGCCAGCAGGACTTACAAATGAATACTTTATTACACTATAGTAGTTGTAATTGGCCAGCAGGACTTACAAATGAATACTTTATTACACTATAGTAGTTGTAATTGGCTAGCAGGACTTACAAATGGATACTTTATAAGTGGAACAACCTTATATCAGGCAGATAGGTTTCAAGTGATTTTTTAAATGAATTATATAAAAACAAGATGAGTTTGTGAAACACTGATGCCCCCATACGACAGCAAAGAAATTTCGGTACCTAAAGAAAGGTCTTGTCACAAGGAATACACGTGAAATATGAAAGCCCTATCACTAACCATTAAAAAGTTATGGCCAAGGTTAAAGTTTTTCAAAAGTAGTTCAAATTCCAGACTCAACGTCACCAAAAAAAAAAAATACCAAAAAGAAAGGTCTTGTCAAAAGGAATGTGAAATATGAAAGCCCTCTCGCCATCCAATACAGACAATGACAACAATGACAGACAGGTTATGGATCATATTCTATCAACAATGTTCAAATTTCAAGTGATAATTTCAAAAAAGTTGTTCATTGTAGTTTAATACTATGCACAGCTTTCTGGGTATTTGTACATGTAGAACAGCTGTCATTCTTGGATTGTTTTCTTCACAAATTTTAATGCTTTGATTTTGTTCCAGGTCTGGTCGGGGGAGCTGTCCTGGGTTACGGAGCATCGAGAATGATGGGGCATGGTTTTGGTGGACCCTTTGGGTGGGGCATGGGTCACCATGGAAGTTGGAGTTCTCTAAGTAGCTTTGGAAGTGTAGGAAGTTTTGGTAGCTTTGATTGAAATTGAAAGAAAATACCATACCATTGAGATATCTACAACATTTGAAAAAATATTTATTGTTCATGGTGAATTGAATTTGTATCAGATTTTTTTACCTGAATATTTGATTGTTTCTGTGCTGTTTTGTGATATGCATGTAAACATGTATTATATAGCCTATTTAAGTTTCTGTTACTAGAAATATTCGAGATCCGAGTGAAGTTTCTAGTGGACGACAGAGGTTCAAAATCTAGGTCACTTCTGGATTAAATATACTTGATCTTTGACTGGCAAACTTGACATATATCAACAAGGTCCTACTTTTCAGGATACTGGTAATAAATTATATACATATACATGTATTTAGAAGATCTCTTTATTTTGCTTATAATCTTCTCTTGTTCAAAATGAAGAAATTTAAAGTACACATTTATACAGGACAATTTCCAGTAATGGAAGTGTCTTCTTTAAAAAAATATTTTGTTGGGAAGTTTAGGGATCTTCAAAAGTTTATTGAAATGTGAAACCATGTTACATGTACAATTATCACCTTACAAGATTTTGTTTGAAAAAAAAGTACCACCAATGTGCTTGTGTTTTAACTATCTGTGTTGAGATTCAGCTTGGCTGAATATTTGTACTGACGCCGTGGTGAAGGTGTCAATCCAAATATTCAGCCAAGCCGAATCTCAACCGCGATTAGTGTTTTAATAAAAGGGCATACAATTGTAAATGAAAATGCAGTAATACTTATTTGAGCCCTTCTGTATACCTGCGGTTGTGGCCATGATGTTTCTTAGACAATATGGCTGACACATAGTGTAACATTTTAACTGTAAGATATTGTTCAGTGATATCTGATATTTTAATCTAAAGACTTGTCTCTGATTATTTTAGAAAAAGTTCAACATGATTCTGAGAGTGTGATAGCTCTAGAAATTCTATTAATCATTCTCTTTAGATCTCTGTGCCTCCGTGTCCAGTGTTAAGCTTTATTTGTACATGTAGTAAATCTGACTTTATTTATGTTACCACTCCTTAAGATTGTGAAACTTGTTGTGATTTAAAATTTAAATGTATATCATATCGTAATTATATTTGGTATCCTTTATGTATATGTATTATATAGATAGGTAGGTATATACAATATAAAACATGTGAAAGTATGACTTGTTTCAGCTTTGTTTACAATGTGTATAAGTTATGGATAATTGATTTATATATATATAATAACCTGACACAATACACTATAATCACAATAACAACAGAATACAAACTTTTGAAGGACATTTTTAATGACTAATGTTAATGTTACAGTAGTTGCACATTTTCATTTGTTAGTTTATTCCTATAATGAAGCAGGGTTTGTACTATGATTTTTTAAATTCATTTTTATGATCTACATACCCACGTGTTCATTTTATGCCCAACTCTAGTTAGCTATGATTTACATTCATTTATTTGCTAAAATTCTATATTTTCCTCTTCTCGTGAACTACTGCAGGAATTTAAACTTTTCACAAAAGAATATTGAGTAAATGGGCTATAAGCTTGTTCAAAAAGAAAGTCTTACACCTGGAAGATAATTAGAAGAGAAAATGGGATAATCACAAATATACACGGATTGGGAATTTTTCATAAGTAATGTTCTTGCAAATGAAAAGAAACCCCATCTCTTTGTCAGTTTAATAACCAAACATCCTTCTACCAGGTATTTGAAAATTCATATTGTTTAAATCATAATCCTTCACTTTGTCTGGGTAAAAAATGTGAAGGCTACTCGAGTGCGTATTCTGTTATTTTTTTATTTTTTTTTACATGTATGGCATGTTTACTAATTGTTGATGATATTTAATGCAGATTTTATTTAAATACATGTAGATATGTACATTTGTATTGATATTTAACATGTATTGATTTTATTTCACATGATCTTGATGGTGGGGACAGTTGTAGAAATGTAGGTTATGTTGTATAATTCATGAACATGTATATTGTGCTGGAAGTATGATCAACAAGGTTTTCACAAGTTACGTTCCTACATTGCAGCAGTGTTTTTCAATAAAGAATATGTGAACTCTCATTGAGATATGCTTTTGGATTACTCAAGGAATGAATTTAATACCTGATAATTATGCCTCCCTTTGAAAACAAGAGTACCGCAAATGGTACATAATACGCCCATGAAATGCTGTGTTTTTCTTGTGCTATAATTTGTATAACTTTGCTTCAGGTAGTATCAGCCATCATGACGCTGTGACAAACTTTCATATGAACAAAGGGTCTTAGCTTAAAAATCGAGATTTCCTCAAAATGGACCAAGTTCAACAACCTGTAATTTTTTCAAAAATGGAAGAAAATCAAAATCCTTCCCCAGATGCACATCTTCAATACGCATACAAACACTCCACAAAATAAGAAGGTCCTCACTTGAAAACTGTGGGAGGAGTTGGGCAGACAAATTATGTACCCTCCATAGAATATTAATTTCCAAATAGACTTAAGTTCAACAACCTGTAATTTTCTCAAAAATTGTAGAAAATCAAAACCCATCCCACATGCACATCTTCAATACCCATACAAATACTCCACAAAATAAGGTCCTCACTTGAAAACTGGGAGGAGTTGGGCGGACAAATTATGTACCCTCTATAGAATATTAATTTCCAAATTGACTAAGTTCAACAACCTGTAATGTTCTCAAAAATTGTAGAAAATCAAAATCCATCCCACATGCACATCTTCAATACCCATACAAACACTCCACAAAATAAGAAGGCTCTCACTAGAAAACTGGGAGGAGTAGGGCAGACAAATTATGTACCCTCCGTATTATAATTATTTTCAAATAAAGGGGCAAAACTCCTGGAAAAAAGGTCGAAATTGATCAAAATTGCAGTATGATCTAGAGTGACCCACAAAGAAGCTACACAGCAAGTTTCACCATGATATTTGAAAGGGAAATGAAATTTTATTATAAAGAGAAAACCCCGAACAGACGGACGGACATACAGACATCGCTCTACCATAATACGTCCCGTCTAAAGACGGGCGTATAAAAAAAGGGGAAATTTTGTTTTGTTCCTGTCAGTCAGTCTGTAGACCAAGTCTTGTCTGCTCAACATCTAAAGAATGAAAAGGTGAAAACAATGAACAGTGATCAATCTCATAATTCCTATAAGCCATACAAAATAGAGTTAGGCAAACACAGACCCCTGGATAAACCAGAGGTGGGATCAGGTGCCTAGGAGGAATAAGCATCCCCGTTGCCAAACTTGGAACACTGATTGACCCTAGAAAGTCTGCATAGCAGATTTAACATCACAAATATTGTGTTGTATGCTGCTAAGATCACCACAGTGATGTAGTTTTATCATAATTAAAGTTAAAAACAACAAACATATGACTTAGTTACTGAACTGAATGTAAGTTTTTCAGCTTCTTAAGAGAAAGTATCTGCACGTTCGCACAGTATGAAACGGGAGTTATTGGAAGTGAAAGTAAATTGTGATTTTCTCCTTTATAAAATGTTATTGCATTTTACTCAATCGGAATATAAAAGATGAAGTGTAAAATTTCCAGTATGAGGCAATTAAGCTGTTCGATTTTGGCCCTTCGAGCCCCTACCTCTTTACTTGTGATTTGCATTGGATTCCAGCCTCCTTTTGTCTTGAGCAACAACACTGATATGAAAGAAGATGGGTGAACTTGGCTAGCAATAAGCCTATTATGATTGTGAATCGGGAGTTTAAAATCCACATTGATGGTACCCGTCGTTACAATAGACACAGTACCATACTAAAACGCTGTCCAATATATTTAGAATTTTTAAAAAAAAACAAATATATAGATCATACTTCAAATAAGGATATTTAATCAAAATCATCATCAGAATTTGTTTCACAAGCAGCGCATCATGTATATTAGACATTAAGCGGTTTTTAACACATAATTACACTGATGCCTGGAGTACCCCAATAAATGTTTTTGAACAGCATTTACAACCTACTGGTACTAATATACCGAATGTAATAAAGGCATCAGTTCTCGCCACTTATGGTACAACTCTGAGGCCATTTTTACAGTTACAGAACGCACATTTGCTGTTAGATTAATGGGACAGAAACGGACACTTGATTTCCTTTTGTTTTTGTACTGTGCCTTTTAAACAGTCTGCATTGGTTGCATATTTGGCTTTTGTCATGATCTCTTCAAGTAACTTCTTAAGCATTGTTGAAATTATTCTCTTGAACTTTCCTTTAAGTTGTCGTTTACATAAACAACATCAATACTTCACAAGAGGCCCCATACTTGTTTACATTTATTCACTAGCTGCATGTTGGAATCAATTACTTCAGGTGATCGTCATTAAGACTGCACTTACATAAAATGCCATGCAGAGACAAATTATGGGAATTAAGTCTAATAATTCATAAGAAAAAATTGGTAGGAAAAATTGGTATTTGAACCACAGATAAGCAATATCTGGGACTGTCCAAAACTTCATTGGAACTGCCGCTATACCACCTCGGCTATCCCATGAAGAATTTTTGAATTTCAAGCTATCTAAAGTCACCCGTCGTGGACATAGAAATTTTCTTGATAATACCATGCACAATTTATACACAAGAATTAAGTTTTTTTCATAGAGTGGGTCAAGTATCCATACTTCTTTTTTACAAAACATATTACACCTGAACATGCACTAACATATTTTACTCAGTCCATAATGGAGACTTGAGCCACTCTATGTGAAAATTTGCTTGGAAAAGTCAAATTTACTGTTATTTTGCGCGATTTTAAATAGGATTTTTTTTCAATATTCCTTTGAAATGGGCACATCGAAAAAGCATTTTTGGAAACTATGGATTGATTATTTTAACTAAAATGCAAATTTTTCTTTTTCTGGAGAGTTTCAATTATAACTTTGATATTTGTCCTACCGTGGGTTCTCGGCTCGATAAAGTCACCCATCTTCTTTCTTGACTTGACAATTTTATAGAGGCAATTCATGCCATGTTGAGTGTGTGTTGAACTTATTCAGCATTGCATAAGATTTGTCATTATTTCCATTCAAAACATCTGCTTATGGTAATGTTCATTTTCTCCCTTTACAGGGATAATCACATTTTACTGAGAAGATATTGCTAAATTGGAAGTGTTCCCACCCTGTTAAATGTAATGTATTGCATATATAACTTTTACTATTAAAAGATATTAAAAATTCATGCAACTTTTCATAATTGATTTTCATTTTTTCAGAAATATGAACCCATCCTCAATTGCTTAAATCAGGTATAAGGTGGGCATCATGAAATATTGGCCTTTGAACCCATTCATAAAACAATTTTCTAACGAAATCAAAAGTAATTTTCTTTTATTTTAATTTTTACTTATTTAACTTGGTCCATCATATGTGAAGGTCTTGTTTTATCATAAACCTAAATATTATTTTTTAATGGCACAACGAACAGTTTATTTTATCAATCCTCCCGGTCATCTGTCTTGACCCAACGGACACTCCGACAGGCATTAAGGTCAGACACTGTTCAAAATAATTCCATTTGCCATTAGAGGATCTACTTCCACTGCATTCAAATAATGGATTTTCATATAACAACAAAATGTACTAGTTTATATATTACAGACTTGTTCTACAGAGCTTCACCAATGCCAATTATCTTTTACAGCTATCCTAAGCAAGCTAGGATACATTGTTAAATCAGTGCATGTGCATTTCACAACATTTAGCTGTTAGTTTTGAGTTTGGTATGGTTATATTTATACACATGGAAGTACTATTTACTGACAACATTTTTATATTCCAATGAATTTTCCAAATCAAGAGGAAAATCTCGTCTAAAGCTGCAAACCATTTAAGAAACAAAGTTTTTTAAAACTGATATATTAAATGGCATGAAGTTCTAAAAAAAATTTCAAGAATCCAATCTCTGCACTTGCTCCTTTTTTTCCATGTCACTGTGTCAAGGGGAATCCAATGCTGTGTTCACTGGAGCATAAAACAAAATTGTCAAGGATGAAAAATAACTTTTAATTTTAACACCAACAAAAATGTATTGGTCAAAGTTTAAGTTTAGGTGTTAGTAAACAACCAACACCTATCGCTGGGTACAACCACTAGGGTAACACAATCAGCACATAGTTTATGAGGATTTTTCTCGGATCTTCCAATGGAGATTGGTGAATCTGTAAATCCATGAATTGTCACACAGCCCCAACTACTGCTTAATTTACACTGCTTCCTATAAGAACCAAATGTCATACATTTCATTGCAGTTATAAACACATTATTAATAGCTACTGTCTAGTTTGTTTGAATTAAAGAGGTATAACTGTATGCAAACAGTGGACAATTTGCATAATTAGTGATAAAGTTGTGTCCTGGTTGTCTTGTACAACATGCGTAACCTGAGATTTCTCTTTTGGTTACTCAAGAGCCAGACAAAGATAATCTGACTAAAACTGGTTGAGAGTGAGAAAAAATGCCACTTGAACCCACCTACGATATATTTCTTCTGTGTATTGCAGTGTCAACATTAAAAGACAAAAAAATTGAAGCTGTTTTACTCTGACAAACAATTAGTACTTGCAAAAATCAATTGTGTTATTGTACTTTAGATTTGGTTTATAAGACTTTATTTTGTGTAAATTCATGCTGTTACTTTTTGACACAAAAATAACGTTCTTGCAAACAAAAAAATTGCATGTGAACGTAGTGTTGACTTACATGTACCTGAATGTTCACAAAAATTAGGACTCTTTGATGAAATGGGCATAGCAAAGTTGTTTGAATAAATTTTCCTGAAATATAAGTGAATGACAGTACATACATGTCTAGTGAATACCAACCTAACTTCTTGAATCAGACTTTGGACTGTGGCTCCCAGGAAGAGTCCAGAGATTTGCATATGAGCGCAGTGACCAAGCTTGGTAAGACCAGTGTAATCACTCATAGGATTGTACTCATCATCATTGGACCTGTGAGAGAGATGGTTAAACAATTACTAATTGTAGACATTTTACTGACTAATGAAAAGTATTTAGTATATTTACAAACTATAATTTAAACTAGACAAATTTAGCAATTTGGCTGGTCTGTTGCAAAATTCTTTTTAATTCAAACAAGAGGTACTGTGAGTAATGCTCACTAAGAATACCACCCCAACCCCCAACTCCCCGGCTTACCCCAATCTCCCAAAGGGTGTTGTTAATAGGTATAAATTACCTCTTTCCTGAGTGTAAAAAAGAAAGGGCATGACAAAACCTTGGGTAGTCTCTTCTCTAGGAAGAAATGGATATGAGATGAAATTAAATGTGCGTTTTATTATTATTATATTGGCTTTGAAGGGGAACCTTTGTTGAAGGAAATGTAACACACCCCATTGGATGGCAGGTGAACAGGTTAATAACATATAGGACACTTGTACGCAACTGACAAATAGGAAAGTTGTTGAAGTTTATTTCTGTGAAGGATTACATACCAAAGTAAGTATGGTAAGTTGTATCTACAAACGGACGCCCAACCCGATTCCAGTATACAACCCCCCCAAACTTTGTTGCGGGGGGTATAAAAATTTATTAGAAAATACTTTAGATCATGTTTGTATTGTAACAAAGGCCAAATTCACAAAGCTTAATACACAAATATATATCTATGGCATTTTATCCCGATTTCGCAAAAAAAAAATATACACGTAAATTTCCAGATTAACAGTAAATGTAGCAAAACTTTTACAGTGTTATTTGATTGGCTACACCTCCCAGCCAATCATATAGCTCCTCCTGGTGGTGTATTTCGGCATCTTGATGCTGCAGGTCAGGTATTTCTACATCCGTGTATTTGTGAAATTTGGATGAAACGGCCAAAGGAACACAGTTAAACCCCTTTATATTGAAATACTTGTGAATGGAACTTCCACACAAATCTTTATCTGAAATATTCATCAAAAGGTATACTGAAGCAATGCTTTTTATATTTAGAGAAGAATTTGAAAGATTTAGGTTCTATGCATAAAATCAAGACCAATATATTTCAAAATATTTCAACTTAAAACATATCCTTATGAAACATATGATACAATATAATTTTCAGTTCATTTCTGGTTTAATAAATCATGTACCTTGTGCCTCCCATGAAACCAAAAAATCACACTGTATATTGGAATGCTGCAGACAAGATTTGACTCTATCATAGTGTTTCTTTCCAGGTACAAAGACTGTTGAGCCAACATCCACTTCTAACACTGAAAATTGTAATGAGAGAAGAATTCTGAGATAACGCACTGGTATTTAAGTAAGCATGTCATACAAGTATATGTATTATACATTTAACACTATAGTTAAAAAAAATAATAAAATGGATAATTAACTTGTAAAAGAAAAAACAGTTTTCTAAAGTTAATTGTCCTTTATGCTTATAAAATCAATCTCTCATGCTTCTTTCTGAATCTCTGGAGACATGAAGAACCACAAAACCTACTCATTTTCTCACACTACATGTACAACTGAGCACGCCAGTACGTATACCATATTTTTCTCCTCCATACTTGTTGTGACGAGACAGTTTGCCATCTAGACCAAGTCTGGTGTATGAATCTTTTGTGAGGTGAAGAATCAAACGCCCTACAAATTTTGAAAATAAGACATGTACATGACTACCAGTAGAAAGCTCAAACATGGTAACAAATCTTTATCATAAACATTTAGGAAAATTTAATCTTGCAGTCAACTATGTGGCTAGAGGCATGAAAATTCCCATAAGGTAAATTTCACTTTGACATGAACATATAAGAGGCCCAAGGGCCACATTGCTCACCTGAGTTACCTTAGCCCATATTCAAAGATTTTTCTTATATATTGGCATGTAAGACTTTGATCCCTATTGTGGCCCCAACATACTTCCAGGGGCTGTGATTTTTACATACTTGAATCTGCACTATGACAAGAAACTTTCATGTAAATTTGTACTTTCTTGACTCAGTGGTTCTTGAAAAGAAGATTTTCAAAGATTTTACATATATATTCGCATGTAAAACTTTGATCCCACTATTGTGGCCCCAACCTACACCCAGGGTTCATGGTGTTAACAAATTTGTATCTGCACTATGTCAGGAAGCTTTCATGTAAATTTCAGCTCTTCTGGTTCAGTGGTTTTTGAGAAGATTTTTAAATGACCCCACCCTGTTTTTGTATTTTTTTTAAAATTATCTTCCCTTTGTAGGAGGCATGGCCCTCCAAATGAACAAACTTGAATCCTCTTCACCCAAGGATGCTTTGTACCAAGTTTGGTTGAAATTGGTCCAATGGTTCTGGAGAAATAGATTTTTTAAGTTCTTAATGTATTTTTCACTATTTCGCTATTATCTCCTCTTAGAAAGGGGTGTGGCCCTTCATTTGAACAAACTTGCCCTTCACCCAAGGATGCTTTGTGCCAAGTTTGGTTGAAATTGGCCCAGTGGTTCTGAAGAAGAAGATGAAAATGGGAAAAGTTTATGATGACGACAACGTCATCGACAACAACGGATAACTTTCGATCAGAAAAGCTCATTTGAGCCTTCGGCTCAGGTGAGCTAAAAACAAACAAACAATATAAATAAAACAACAATTTAACACAATTTCATGAAATTAATCTATTAGAATAATGCATGTTTTTCCATTTATGCATTGACATGGAAAGATTTGTGATTTTTGCATTCTTGCAAGACAACCTTGTAGATATCACTACTAGAAAATGACAGACACTGGTTGGTAAATGTACCTGTGGGTAGTAAAGTTACACAGTCGTTGACCTCTAGTCTGGTTCCATGAGAGAGCATACAAAGGGAGCCTGATAATACAAAACACTGGAAATATATCATGATTACTAATGTTGCATTATCATTCATTTGCATGAACTTATAATTTTATGCTTACATATATTAAAATGCTGGAATTGTGTTCATGATTTTTAAATTGGTATAAATCTTAAACTTTAACCATCAGATTTAGTATGCAAAATCACATTGCTTCATGGCATAATTTAATTACAAAATGAAAGTGTATGTTTGTGCATAATGATGCTGCCGAAAAATATTCCAGGCCTGGATTTCTCGAAAACATCTCAAACTTAAGTTGAGTCTTTTTCTATTTGAGCAGCCAAAATTTGTTTAAAATCTCAGACTTACATGTACGTCCAAGTTTCGACTTAAATTCTTTTTGAGAAATCACAGGCCAGTATGGTTGCAATTGATTAAGATACCTTTCCTCTGAAAAGCACCAATAAGATCTGGATTGATAAGTTCATGAACTGGAAGATTATAAACAATGTACGATAACGCAGTTTTACAAGGCTTTTCGATATTTGGTGGCAACATGTCCATGCCTGTCATGGTAACACCAATCTAAAAGAAAGAAAAAAATGCACACTTCTGCATCTGTTTAACCAATTCTGGATTCTTCTGATATAAATGAACAATGTTTTAACTTACCATATTAATACAACAGTTTGTTTTACATTGGAACAGATAGGTGATTTAAATCTAAGCTCCCTAAATTTCTAATCAGGTGTTGTACCAAGTGAGCGTTCCAGCACCAGTGCTCAAACCCTCAATAATAATGCCAATCACCTAACTGGTCTCGAAAATTCAGTGCATCATTAGGTGTTATGTTTATGTTGATGAAAGTAAGGGTAAGATGTGTGACGTCATGTCTACGTTTTGGCGTACGTCATAATATGATTGACAGTGGCGGATCTAAATTCTTGCTATTTCCATTTGTAAAAGTCGTACTACCAGGACAATATACGTAAACAATAGGCACACAGAATATGGCATTGAATACAAATTGTATACAATCGACTGCAAACAACAAATCTGATTAAAATACTAAAGTCAAAAGGAATTGATTATTCTAACAATATAAAACAAGATATGATTATAATCTACTGATTATAAAGTCTCCAAAATGAAGTACTGGCTGTATCCCTTGACAAAAGCCATGCCAATTTTAACTTCATTTAAAAGATTTAAATCACAAAGGCTTTGATTTTGAAATTTTACAAAAGATTTCCCTTTTTTCCTTCAGTAAAACTGGTGTCACTTGACCTTGATCCTAGTTTGTATGTCCCAACATCCTCTTATCATTTTTGATGATCCCATGTCTATATCAGTCCTGGTTTCTAAAGTTATAAAAGTTTTTATAATCAAAGTCAATAAAGATACTACTTTGTAGGTCACTACACACTTCATTTCTGAAGATACCATGTCTCTACCATTCCCAGTTCTAAAGTTATACCAGACTTATGTTTAGGATCAGAGGTCAAAGTCTCTGGAGTCACTTGACCTTGCTACCAATTTGTAGATCCCATCATCCTTTTATTATTTCTGAAGATCCCATCTCTTTATCATACCGTTCTTAAGTAATACCAAGTTTATGATCTAAGGTCAGAGGTCAAGGTCACTGGAGTCACCTGACATTAATACTGATTCATTGAGCTCATCATCCTTTCATCATTTCTGAAGATCCCATATCTCTATCAGACCTGATTTTTAAGTAATACCAATTTTATGTTCTAGGGTCAGAGGTCAAGGTCACTGGAGTCACTTGACCTTAATACTGGTAGGTCCTGTCATCCTCTTATCATTTCTGAAGATTCCATGTCGCTATTAGTCCAAGTTTTAAAGTTATACCAGTTTGTATGTTCAATGTCAGAGGTCAAGGTCACTGGGGTCATTTGACCTTGATACAAATTTGCAGGCCCTGTCATTCTCTATTCATTTCTGAAGACCCCAGGACTGTATTTATCATATTTGTCAAGTTATATCTGTTGAAATTTGGAATTAATTTTTCCCCCATAGAGTTCTATGTTAAACCCCACCCCCATTTGATCCCCCCAAAAATGTACCCTAACCCCCTTCAATCTGAAAACAAAAACATTTCTGCACATCTAGATACATTGGCATATCATATCCTTGAATATCTATTACTTTCCTCAACTGGTTACGGAGAAAGGTGTCGGACAGTTTTAGGTGCGAAAAAGAAGCGGAAGGAGAAGATTGATGTTTTCCGCCATGCTCAAATTTTTCAGTTATCTAGTGGCGCCCAGTTTTTATTGGTGGAAGAGAGAACCCAAATACAATGTACCTGGGAAGAGACCACCAACCTTCCAAAAGTAAACTGGGAAACTTTCTCACTTACCGGCGCGAGCGGATTCGAACCTGCGCCAACAGAGGTGAGAGGCCGTGTGATTTTGAGCGCGATGCTCTATCCACTCGGCCACGGAAGCCCCCCGGAAGGAGAAGAAGAAGCGGAAGAATAATAAGAACCAAGCAAAAACAATATGTTTGGGAGACTTAACAAGAGTACCGCAAACAGTACAATATATGCCCGTCGGACAGTGAACTTCAGCCTGGAAGCATATTGTGCACTCTGAATTGATACAACACACATTCTGACAGTGAATAGAAAAGCCTTTAAGTGGGTCATGGTGCACCAATCCATCGAACATGTGAACTGATTATATATTTCTCTGAGAGTGAGGTTGTGACAAAATGTCGGTGCAATATCTATCTATGATGATAAAAAGTCCAGGAAACCATTTGATCTACTTTTAGCCCTAAAGTATGTCATGGTGTACCAATTATTAAAGTTGAAATATTTGAAAGTGAACTGATTATGTATTTCTCTAAAAAGGCGGTTGTGACTAAATTTCAGAGCAAAACCTGTGACCATACCAAAACAAAAAAATCTGGAAAACTGTATTGACCTACTTCTATTCTAAAGCACTGTAGGTCATAGTGTGCCAATCCAACTGAAATGTTAAATGCACTTCTCTTCCTCCGAGAGGAAGCCTTTGACTGAATATCAGGCAATATCTGTATCCAAAAAGTAGGTCAAGGATGGACCAATCCAGCTGAAATGCAAACTGAACTTGTATTCCTCTGAGAGGAAGCCTTTGACTAAATATCAGGGCAATATCTGTATCCGTAATGAAAAATAGCCCGGAAAACTGTTTGTCCTATTTTTTCCAAAAAGTAGGTCAAGGATGGACCAATCCAGCTGAAATGCAAACTCACTCTTACAATTCTTGAGGGAGATATTGTGACCAAATTTCAAAGTAGTAAATGCATCCGTTATGGAAAAAAGTCTGGAAAACATTACCCCGGACGGACAGCCAGCCAGCTGTCCGGACAGACGAACGGACAGCGCCATAACAATGTAATCTAATGACGGACATATAAAAAAAAAAGAGACTAACTTGTTCAACTATGTGATCCTCAGGAGCATAGGTAATGAATTTAAAAAAAAAAAAGAAAGACCGATATAAAGAATCAATTGCAAGACAAAAAAGCTGTAAAGAAAAAACCTATGCAAATCCAACACAAGAACTTTAATTCTTTTCATGCAAATATAAATGGGATTCATATGCTTTTAAAGTTATTCCATCAAACTTTGAAGCTATTTTATTTTATCATACAAATTAGAACAGGTTCATATGACATGGACTTTGTAAGTGTACATGTACCTTCCTCCTTTTTTAATATTTCAAAACAAATAATCCCTCCCCCAATATCAAGGCGTTTATGATCTACACTAATTTTCAAACACAACCAATGTGTATCCAAACTCTTATTAATTTGAGCTATTCAAAAAAATCTATGGAAATTGACCAGACAGAATTTTTAAAAAAAATCTTTGCTTTTTCCGCATTAAAAAACAAGAATTAAATGCTTAATTAAATCTATTTCCCTGACACGTCCTGTGATCTGTAACCATTTCTATTACACAGGTTGGGAACACTTCCCAACAGCGAGATATTCTGGCAAAAACGCGATTATCCCTCTCTAGCTAGAGTAAATATATCCCATACAACCGAGAAAAACACCCGAGGAGTACATCTCTTCGTGTTTCACGTGAAAAGAAGAAAAAGTACTAAAATGTCTTGTACTTCTGCAAATATATTAGAGGGCGAAGCCCTCTCACGGCCCAAAGGACCGTGAGAGCGGAGCTCTCCCTATAGGTAACACATATATACATGTTTAAAAGAAAAATATAGGAAAATAAAGAAAAATTAAACCATACCTATGGAACTTGAAAAGTTTGGTACCAATGGCGTCGATTCGAATATTAGCGCGTGGACATGTATTCCTCCATTTTGAATCTCGTCTACCCTAGTTCACGTCGTTCTGAGATGTTACACATAAAATCCGTAAAAGCATGTGAATCTTATTTTCTTAATCATATATAATCACTCCACGTTTAACGCCATGTTTTTTGCTGTGGTTCAAACGCTATGTTTGTAAATTTGTTAAATAACGACGCTGAATATGACATCACAATGTACTGTTTACATCGATTGCGTTATATTTCCCGTGTTCAATATATAGGCGAATCAAATGTCCAAAATTAGGATGCTTTGATACAGCTCTGTCCTCGTGCTAACTTGGGGTTATTTTTGTCCTGTTTTGGATATAGATACTAATGCTAAAACTTTTGCTTCGCCCTCAAACACAGTCACGCCGTAAAACATATTAATCAAAACAAAAACACTCACGATTTGTATTGGATTTCAGACTGCTTCCCTTTTACACAGCAACGTTGATATGCAATTTCTTGACTTTTTGTTGTCAATTTCATAGAGACAATTCACGTCATACTGAGTGTGTGTCGCACTTATTTAGCATTCCATGGGATTTGCCATTATTTCCAATAAAGACCCCAAAACACCTGTTTATGGTAATGTTTACTTTCTCGCTGAAGAGGGATAATCGCGTTTCAGCGAGAATATCTAGCTAGGGGGGAAGTGTTCCCAACCTGTTACACAAGCCCCTATGCTGAGGATCCAGGTTTGAATATAATCTAAGGCTTCTCTGGCTCTCGAATCTGCTCTAATAGTCTGAGATGTGCGGGAAAGCACAATAGCACATGTCAAAACATAAAAGGGTGCAGTGGGCAAGAGTAAGAGGAATTTCGGATTAGTTTGAATAATCACTACAAGCCGCAGGATTTAAGAAGACATTTGATGAGTATAAAATTAATACCCACCGAGTGTGTCATATAGTTCAGATCTGATATCCATTTGAGTTTTTCTTCATTCTCAGTAATGTCAAATGTGCTTATTTTGAGGTTTTCTTGAAGTGTGGACTTCTTTATGGGCGCGGCCATCTTGAATTGGGAGGTGTTGATATTTGTTATTTGTACTTTTGTTTTGAGAATGAAATCAGTAGGGCCTAATGATCATATATATAATATATAAATTCCTTTCTTAGATAACATTTCAAAATATATTCGTAATAAACGTTGAAAATATATTTTCTCTATTGGAGAGCAAAAAGAATTAAATAATACATATTTTAAATTATTAACTTCTCCATAGAGTCGTCTGTGCGTTTTATTGCAGTTCAGTGACAGAGGAACGAGTGAAACTTTTAGCTTGACTTCAGTTGTTTTGAATAAATGCAATGGTAAGGTAATAGAATAGTAGATATATAGTAGATATCATGTCAAACTGTCATTAACACAGACACAGAATTAATTTGAACAAAAAAGGCATTCAGGGTTATATTATCTTCATGGCTATATACCAAATAAATCACATAGCCTGGTAACCGGCCTGTCTATAATTAAAAACAGGCATAGTAAACAAACTTACTCAGGAACTTACTGTAGGCTTAACTGAAGCACAGGAGTCGGTAGTTTTATCTGCAAAGGTCTACAATGTAAACAACAACCAATGAGCTTCGCGAGCGAACGCTTGCTCAGTGCATGGTTGTTAGATCTTTACGGATACCTGTGGTTGAAGCGCCACTGATCCAACATGTTACATTGATTTTCAAAGTTCAAATAATGCATATAAAGGTTGTTTAATCATGTCATCCTAGTTTATACAGATCCCCAGATTTCGATATCCCTAGTCAGATCAGATCAACATACCCTTTACTAAAGTTATGTCCCTTGGCCAGCTTGCTAGGCTACAGGTAATTGAAGAACTTTACATAGAAGGGAAACTGTGTCTGTTGTCAAGACAGTCGTGCCAATGATATTTACTTTTCTCATGACAGTCGTGCTAATAAGGGTTCTTGTTGGCACAATTAACATATTTAAAAGAGATAACTCTCAACTCATTTCTTGGGAAATCTGAATACCGAATAGTACGTACAGAAAAAGACTGAAAGTTATTGAAATCATTATATTTAAAAGAGAGAAAGAAATGCAATAAATAATGTGTTTGCATTAATATGCAAATAAAATTGATATTTTAAACAAGTTCAACTTAATAAAATGTGAATAGCTGTTGCAGTTAGCATGACCGACATGCAGATAATATGAGTTATTGGCACGACTGTCATGCAGATAGCCTTGGCCATATAGAAAACTGTCTTGGGGGGGGGAAAGCTGATAGGATTTTCACGGTGGCCTTTGTAACTTTTAAGTTTGTATATATATATTAATTTAAACTATCATTTAGGCCTTAACTTTAAAAAAAACTGTTGAATCTTTCATTTTCATTGCCCAGGCCTGTGGTGGGGCTACTCATACATTAAAAAAAAGGTTTGAAACAGTTGTGAATTTATTGCAGTATGCTCATGCATTTTGTAGTACAAAGAGGAGAAATTGTTTTATCCCCTTTTGACCTTTAGGTTGACCCTCTAAAGGGACACAACTTAATTTGGGTTTTTTGTATAGTGTGGATGGGTCTAATATTGTGAGCAAGTCTCAAGATTTGGTTTGGTTTTAATATTTTGACTTTAATACACCAGTACACCAGCATTGGTGTGAGTGTTCAGTTAGAATATCACAGCCAAGCCAAATCTTGTTAACATCAGACTGTCCGAATAATATACACTATCAATCATCATCTTAACCCAATGTAGTCCTATAAGTAAGATCCTCAGTTAAGGTCCCTACATTCCTTACACACTCGTCACTGCTACATCAGATGTGGTAATAAGAAATTAATGCAATAAAATGTAATGAAAATAAAAGCAAAATATATATATATATATAATATATGCATACATTGCCCCAGATTCTTTCACGTAATTTTGTCTTCTAAAAGCAGCTCAGTTAAGGCTATCCGAGAAAAATCACAGTGCTGTTATAAATGTACCTCTGTGCACTTCGCACCATATGACGTCACATTGAAAAAGTACGTCACAGCGTACATGTTCTGATAGTTGTATGACGGGGAAAGTGTCATAATATTTTGTCGTTATTTACTACTGTTACATGTATCAAGTGATAAGCTGTATACGTGAAAACATATCTTGTCAAATGATTATTTTTATTATTCCTTTATGACATCAAATCATTCTCCCTTTTTAATATATATTATGCACGAAGGTGATATTCATATTATATTGTGACCTTGAAATCGCCCCTTATGTGAATGACTGATGCGTTTAAAAAATCCCTCAGGTACATAAATAATCTCATACTACAGAAACAGTGCTAAAGTTCAGGTTCATCTGCTCTAAAAACAATATGAATTTTTCTGATATATAATCTAGATATATTTATGCATTTGAAAAGTGCGGGGAACAATTTCTGTCTTGTATAATAACGG